>NC_134356.1:53073635-53248635 GCF_048569485.1 Anomaloglossus baeobatrachus | reverse complement strand
ATGAAGGACTCGTATATAAATGTTCATGACTATAAAAAAAAAGACTATAAACTGTCATCTATTATATTAATAAGCATCTATGTGTAACACGACAAGGCTGCAGAGCCCTATTCTAAGCGAAAAAGAGCAAGTGTCATCTGAAAGCATTAAGAAAGTGAAATACTTGGCTATGTTATAGAAGAATTAGACAATCTGAAGCTGAAAAATATATTTCTAATTGTCTAACCATTCCGCTAAGTCAATTGGAGAGAGTGGGAAATTGGTATATTGTCCCCGGATTCAACTGGAAAGGACAAAAGGGAGGCGTATTGTTACCATAGCCCTGCCAGCCAATCATTTTATTGAGAGCAGTTCCAAAGAAGCTGATTGGTTGACAGTAGTTAACTGATTCCTTTTTTATGTCCTTTTCAGTTGGATACAGGCACAGATTCTTACTTTTCA
The DNA here is from genome assembly GCF_048569485.1 of Anomaloglossus baeobatrachus. NCBI lineage: Eukaryota > Metazoa > Chordata > Amphibia > Anura > Aromobatidae > Anomaloglossus > Anomaloglossus baeobatrachus. The sequence goes on along the minus strand of NC_134356.1, from coordinate 53,248,194 downwards.
TGATGTTAGCATCTTAAAATCAGATAATCGCAAATAGTCAGTAGCTGTTAGCTACTTCTAAGAAATCATCATCCCTGGGAGTATTTTCAGTAATACTGATTGTCTGACAATGCTCCTCCCTTTATGTCCTTTTCAGTTGGATGCGGGTAAAGAATACAACCTCTCATAACAGGCAAAATGTTGCTGCATTGTTTTATATTATCAAACATGGAGAATAGCATTTTCTGGCCTGTGAATATCTGAGGTTGTGGGTTGTATTAATCACCTAGGCAGGTTAACAATGGAATTAGTTTGATTTGTTCTGTCCACAGACTTATAGCGATTCCAGGTAGATGGCCAAAATGAGATGCCCCCTGTCCACGAGATCCCAAACCAGGACCAGTAGTTCCACTGCCCCTGTACCAGATGATACACGCTGTCTTCCAATTTTTGGATGGCTCATTGCTTTTGTATCTCCCACCGGTATAGTCTCCGGTATGCTCCTCCAGGTGATGGATACCATGACCGTAGTGCGTGTATCCAACTGAAGCCAGCAACAACTCTCCTCATATCATTAGTGTACTGAGCACCCAAAGCTGCCCCCTGGGATTGCACCCAGACCCCAGGAACCCCCCAAAGGTAGGCATTTTCATGAGGCCGAGCCCCTTACTTTGGACTGCAGGTGAGACCTCCTGTGGTGATGGCTCCACTAAGTCTACTATGACCATCCACATAATGGGACTAGGAGAACAATGGCTTAATTGAAGCCCCTTCAACACTAATGAGAGTAATGACATCATTGCTTTACTCTAATTACCAAGCTCGTGCCTGGCCTTCTGTGTACCTTAAACTGACAAACAAGAAAATATCTAGTAAAACACAACAATGAGATCAATGTAATGGAAAAAAGTCCACTTCCCTAATGCCATGGGCTGTGCTCTACATCCACTGTTCCAATAGTCTTTAATCTATAGCCAGCTCTTCACATGGCCCTTCAGCATCCACCACATCTTTATCATTGGTACTGAGGCTGTACAGATATACAAGTGCATCTCAATACATTAGAATATCATCAAAAAGTTAATTTATTTCAGTAATTCTATACAAAAAGGGAAACATATATTATATAGAGTCATTACACACAGAAGGATCTATTTCTCTATATTATATAGAATCATTACACACAGAGGGATCTATTCCTATGTATTATATAGAGTCATTACACACAGAGGGATCTATTCCTATATATGATATAGAGTCATTACACACAGAGGGATCTATTCCTATTTATTATATAGAGTCATTACACACAGAGTGATCTATTCCTATATTTTATATAGTCATTACACACAGAGGGATCTATTTCTATATATTATATAGTCATTACACACAGAGGGATCTATTCCTATATATTATATAGAGTCATTACACACAGAGGGATCTATTCCTATATATTATATAGAGTCATTACACACAGAGGAATCTATTTCTATATATTATATAGAGTCATTACACACAGAGGGATCTATTTCAAGTGTTTATTTCTGTTAATGTTGATGATTATGGCTTACAGCCAATGAAACCCAAAAGTCATTATCTCAGGAAATTAGAATATTATATAAGACCAACTGAAAAAATTATGTTAAACGTAAAAATGTTGGCGCCTACTGATAATGAAAAGTCTGTACAGTAAATGCCTCAATACTTGGTCGCGGCTCCTTTTGCATGAATTACTGCATCAATGCGGCAATGTGTCATGGAGGCGATCAGCCTCTGGCACTGCTGAGGTGTTATGGAGGCCAGGTTGCTTTGATAGCCGCCTTCAGCTCGTCTGCATTGTTGGCTCTGGTGTCTCTCATAGATTCTCTATGGGGTTTAGGTCAGGCGAGTTTGCTGGCCAATCAAGCACAGTGATACTGTGGTTATTAAACCAGGTATTGGTACTTTTGGCAGTGTGGACAGGGGCCAAGTCCTGCTGGAAAATTAAATTTCCATCACCAAAAAGCTTGTCGGCAGAGGGAAGCATGAAGTGCTCTAAAATGTCCTGGTAGACGGCTGCGCTGACTTTGGTCTTGATAAAACACAGTGGAGCTACACCAGCAGATGACATGGCTCCCCAAACCATCACTGATTGTGGACACTTCACACTGGACCTCAGCAGCTTGGATTGTGGCCTCTCCTCTCTTCCTCCAGACTCTGGGACCGCGATTTCCAAATGAAATGCAAAATTTACTTTCATCTGAAAACAACACCTTGTACCACTGAGAACAGTCCAGTTCTTTTTCTCCTTGGCCCAGGTAAGATGCTTCTGGCGTTGTCTATTGGTCATGAGTGGTGACACAAGGAATGCGACACTTGTAGCCCATGTCCTGGATACGTCTGTGTGTGGTGGCTCTTGAAGCACTGACTCCAGCAGCGTCCACTCCTTGTGAATCTCCCCCACATTTTTGAATGGCCTTTTCTTAACAATTCTATCAAGGCTGCAGTTATCCCGGTTGCTTGTGCACCTTTTTCTACCACTCTTTTTCTTTTCACTCAACTTTCCATTAATATGCTTGGATACAGCACTCTGTGAACAGCCAGCTTCTTTAGCAATGACCTCTTGTGTCTTATCCTCTTTGTGGAGTGTGTCAATGACTGCCTTCTGGACATCTGTCAAGTTAGCAGTCTTATCCATGATTGTGTAGCCTACTGAACCAGACTAAGGGACCATATTAAATGCATAGGAAGCCTTTGCATGTGTTTTGTGGTAATTATTCTAATTTTCTGAGATAATGAGATTTGGGTTTTCATTGGCTGTAAGCCATAATCATCATCATTAACAGAATAAACACTTGAAATAGATCCGTCTGTGTGTAAGGACTCTCTATAATATATAGTAATAGATCCCTCTGTGTGTAATGACTCTATACAATATATCAAAATAGATCACTCTGCGTGTAATGACTTTATATACCGTAATATATAGGAATAGATCCCTCTGTGTGTAATGACTATATATAATATATAGGAATAGATCCCTCTGTGTGTAATCACTCTATATAATATATAGGAATAGATCCCTCTGTGTGTAATGACTGTATAATATATAGGAATAGATCCCTCTGTGTGTAATGACTCTATATAATATATAGGAATGGATCCCTCTGTGTGTAATGACTCTATATAATATATAGGAATAGATCCCTCTGTGTGTAATGACTCTATATAATATATAGGAATAGATCCCTCTGTGTGTAATAACTATATAATATATCAAAATAGATCGCTCTGTGTGTAATGCCTATATAATAAATAGGAATAGATCCCTCTGTGTGTGTAATGACTGTATAATATATAGGAATAGACCCCTCTGTGTGTAATGACTGTATAATATATAGGAATAGATCCCTCTGTGTGTAATGACTCTATATAATATATAGGAATGGATCCCTCTGTGTGTAATGATTCTATATAATATATAGGAATAGATCCCTCTGTGTGTAATGACTCTATATAATATATAGGAATAGATCCCTCTGTGTGTAATGACTATATAATATATCAAAATAGATCGCTCTGTGTGTAATGCCTATATAATATATAGGTATAGATCCCTCTGTTTGAAATGACTCTATATAATACGGTATAAAGGAATAGATCCTTCTGTGTGTAATGACTCTATATGATATATAGGAATAGATCCCTCTGTGTGTAATGACTCTATATAATATATAGAAATAGACTACTCTGTGTGTAATGACTCTTTATAATATATAAAAATAGATCCCTATGTGTGTAATGACTCTATATAATATATAGGAATAGATCCCTCTGTGTGTAATGTCTCTATATAATATATAGGAATAGATCCATCTGTGTGAAATGACTATATAATATATAGGAATAGATCCCTCTGTGTGTAATGACTCTATATAATATATAGGAATAGATCCCTCTGTGTGTAATGTCTCTATATAATATATAGGAATAGATCCCCCTGTGTGTAATGTCTCTATATAATATATAGGAATAGATCCCTCTGTGTGTAATGACTCTATATAATATATAGGAATAGATCACTCTGTGTGTAATGACTCTATATAATATATGCGTTTCCCTTTTTGTATTGAATTACTAAAGTAAATTAACTTTTTGATGATATTCTAACTTATTGAGATGTACTTGTATAATTGTGCTTTAACCTGGTATTGCATTTTAGGTCTGTGAGCTACAGTATCATGTACAACCACAACTGTATGTTTGTTGCTATTCTAGGGCAAACGATGAAACAAGGGACACGAAAGCCCTTTGCTTCAGCTTACCATTGGGAGTACTGGGAATTGGCAATTAATATATAGACTCTAGAGGCAGAGATCATTTCTTTCTCCACATTTCTATACACTTGAGCGTATAGAAGCCACAATTGCTTCCCCAGGGAATGTTTGTCCCAACACAGTTAAATCCCAAAAAGCCAATTCATAAAAATACGGGCCGGAACAGGCTCACGTAGCTCCAGGTAGGGAAGGAATTAAAATTCAGCATCAGCTTTAAATCTTTTTCACTGAAGCCTTATTGTTTCTCCTAAGAATAAATGTTACCGTACTCTGTAATTAAAACCGTAGTGTGTTTAGGAGAGCTGATTGCAGTATTATAGAATATGAGCACCAGGGTGATTTCAAGTGATAAATTGTCTTTCAATTGCCCCATTTTTTGCCTGTATTTTTATCAGGAGTTGGAAGCATTAAAGAGATCCTGAATACCAGGTTGAATTTTTAAAAAAATCAAAATTTAAAAAAAAAAAAATGTAATTTTTTTTTAAAAATTAAAATGGGCAATTGTTTTAAGGGGTCATCCAATTGGAAAAACAAGGCCCAAAAATTCTGTAGGTGTTTTGGCTGCAGCTATGACACCATGTGACTAGTGTGCGTCACCACTCTAGCCAATCACTGAGCTCAGCACACGCCAATACAGCCGCCGAGCTCAGAGCGTGAGCCACTGAGGTCAGTGATTGGCTAGAGCAGTGATGCTTTGAGCTCAGGGCGTGAGCCACCAAGCTCAATGATTGGCTAGAGCAGTGATGCGTGGGGACCCAGAGTGGGTGAGTAGGTGCTGACTTTGTTAATTTAGGTATTTTACATAGTTTGGGGCCTACTTTTCTGAAAGAGGAAAACCCCTTGAATTTTTTACTATACATTAAACCTTTCAGCACATTTTTAATATGGATGTGGAGGCATGGCGGTATAGGTGTTGTCCACTTATAAAAATTATGCAATTTTATACAGCTCTCGTGTGATAATAGTGATCTTAGGTAGAAGTAAAGTGAAAATCAGCCTGGATGTACATTGAAAGCGAGTCAGTTGACATGTGACTGCATTTCCCATAGCTAGTCCAGGCAGTAATGACACATACATGAGATTTCAGCCATTCACATGGTCCTCTTCCTTCTCAAAGCTGGTTGTACAATGCTGTGAAGTACCAGTTGACTTCTTGAGCAGATAAACAATTCTCCAAAAATAAGCTTAGTGATGTCTTCATATCCCCCCCATAAACAGCTGTGACTTAAAGAGGTATTCACAGCTTTGAAGATGAATCCCTATCTGTTAGGGGATCACTGTCATGGGGTACGTACTGACAGAACAGGGGCTGATAAGCTGGACTTCAGACCTGACACCCTGCGCTGTCCCTTATCTCAGAGGTAGGCTTGATGGTAGCCAGGTCCGAACCCCCAGCGTGACCCTGACTCCTGTCCGAGGCCTGATCTTACTCCCCCCACCCTTGGAGCAGGCTGGAAACTCAGTAACAAAACCCCACAGAAAAGAGACACGGACAAGGCAAAATAAAACCTCGTGCACACTGCACTCAAACACAAAGGGGAGACAATATGTGTACAGGGGAATAAACAAACATGTAGGGAATAAACTCACAACAGGGGAATGTTCACCGCAAGCAGAACAGCAACTGTAGTTCACAATTACCAGAATAACCGCTGAAACCGGGATCACGGGAGCTAAGCTGAAGCTATCTTCGGCGATCTCCTACTACAGTCTCCATAGGAAAAGACTAGCTGTGGATGATAATCAGCAACCTGGCTCTCAGAATAGTTGCACACTGCTCCAAAAAGGATTAACTCCTGCATGGCTGGGAGCAGTGAAATAACTGAGCAGACTCCCAGCAAAGCTGAGCACCGAATACAGGCAGGTTGCCTGTCGTACTCTGCAATGTGAACAACGAGTTCACTGCAATGAGTCCAACACCATGAAAGTAATTTGTGTGTGTGGACCCGAATAATGCATGACAATAACTTTCCAATCACTGGCGGTTTGATTGCCAGGTCTCAGAATGGAGTGCAGGTCCATCATGTGCACTGCCGCTCTATTCATTCTATTGAGTGTGCTGTAGCCAAGCCTGTGAACCGCTCATCAGTCTCCAGTGCTCCCATTAGGAGTAAATAGAGCGGCAGTTTACATTATTGGCCTCTGCTCCATGGGGACGGGGGGACACCCAAAAATCAGAAAGACCCAGAAATCAGAAAGATATTTGATATCCCTCAGATAGGGAATAATGTTCACACTTCTGTTCCAGTACCAGCCAGGATCTGCAGCCTCTGCCTCATTTAGACATCATTTTTTTCATGTACAAAACAACTGACCCTTAAAATTATGATCAAACTTTGATCAGAGTTTAATCAGTAATGTGAACAGGTGCAAACTGAATATGAAATATAGTAACAAAAAGGAGACAGTTGTGCTCTGCATTGCTAAGATATGTGGAACAGTAAATTTGGGAATATAGACATGTATTACTGTTATGAAAAAACATGTAAAAATTGAGATACTTAGCACACAAAGACAGATTTATGTGAGCCCAACAGCCAACGGAAAGGTGACCTAATTTTTGTTGGGTCCCTATCAAACTAATGCCTCTCTTTGGGTTAAAAAATCTGCAATTTAGAACCTGCAAATGGAGAATTAAAATCGCTTGAGGCTGAAGAGCAGGAGCGCTCAATCAGAAGGCATAACCCTGTAATTTAAGAAAAAGACTGATGGCACATCCGTTTTTCTCACATGTGGAGAAATAGAAAAAAAAAACATTTCGCCACTGTGTCACTTCTCCACTTTCTCCATTCTGACCATCTGTGAAAATTTGATGGCACTAGGATGTCATCCAAGTGTGGTCCGATTTAGTCCCGTAACCATTGACTTTCATTACTGATTTTGAACCCACCAAAACCGGACGTGTGTCCTCCTGACTTGTGAAAAATGATGGATATGTGAATGACCACTTAGGCGGGCTTTGCACGTTGCGACATCGCAAGCCGATGCTGCGATGTCGCACGCGATAGTCCCCGCCCCCGTTGCAGGTACAATATTTTGTGAAAGCTGGCGTAGCGAAAATTATCGCTACGCCAGCTTCACATGCACTCACCTGCCCTGCGACCGTCGCTCTGGCCGGCGACCTGCCTCCTTATTAAGGGGGCGGGTCGTGCGGCGTCACTGCGACGTCACACGGCAGGCGGCCAATAGGAGCGGAGGGGCGGAGATGAGCAGGATGTAAACATCCCGCCCACCTCCTTCCTTCCGCATAACCTACGGAAGCCGCGGTGACGCCGGTAGGAGATGTTCCTCACTCCTGCGACTTCACACACAGAGATGTGTGCTGCTGCAGGAGCGAGGAACATCGGACCGTCGCGTCAGCGTAATTATGGATTACGCCGAAGCTGCACCGATAATACGATTACAATGCTTTTGCGCTCGTTAATCGTATCATCTAGCCTTTACACACTGCGATGTCGCATGCGATGCCGGATGTGCGTCACTTTCAATTTGACCCCACCGACATCGCACCTGCGATGTCGTAGTGTGCAAAGCCCGCCTTAGACTCCTTCGCGAAAATCAGAAGTCTCAATGAGGCTTTAGACTAAAGCATTTCATTGAAGTCACTTTCTTATTGTCTTAAGGCCCCGTTACACGCAACGACGTATCTAACGATATATCACCAGGGTCACAGATTCCGTGACGGACATCCGGCATCGTTATCGATGTCGTTGCGTGTGACACCAACGAGCGACCGTTAACGATGGAAAATACTCACCTTATCGTCCATCGTTGACACGCCGTTCATTTTCAAAAAATCGTTGATTGTTGAGGACGCAGGTTGTTCGTCGTTCCCGAGACAGCACGCATCGCTATGAGTGACACCTCGGGAACGACGAACTACAGCTTACCTGTGTCCTGCCGGCAATGAGGAAGGAAGGAGGTGGGCGGGATGTTCCGGCCGCTCAACTCCGCCCCTCCGTTTCTATTGGGCGGCCGCTTAATGATGCCGCTATGACGCTGCACAAACCGCCCCCCTTAGAAAGGAGGCGATTCGCCGGCCACAGCGACGTCGCTAGGCAGGTAAGTCCGTGTGACGGCTCCTAACGATATTGTGCGCCACGGGCAGCGATTTGCCCGTGACGCACACACGACGGGGGTGGGTACGCTCGCTGGTGATATCGCTAAAGATATCGCTGCGTGTGACGGGGCCTTTAGAGGGCAACGAGAGTTTTATCAAATATCTGAATCAATTCCTCACATATTCAAGATATCAGCTTGCTATCTTCCAGTGGGCATCTTTACTGTTTAGGTTTCTGTTATATGAAAATCAATGGTGGTCATTCCATGGTCAGATGAGGACTGGCTGTAGACAAAGGCTGGACATGTATTCCGTACTACTCTAATTTTGTTACCGGTTTTAAAATATTATTATTATTTTATTAATTAATAAAATTATTATTATTATTATTATTATTATTATTATTATTATTATTATTATTATTATTATTTCACTGTGTTTTACTCATCCCAAAATCAAAAGAGTCCCAGCACAACAGTCCTTTCACTTTTCGGAACAGCATTGTCCAGGAGATTTACTGCATACTCCTGATGTCGGTAGATAGGGTGCCTCCTAGCTGCGGAGAATCCACTACTTGTGCACTTTGTGGATCTGATAAAATCCAAATGACTTGAGGGTACTGCACATATTCGGGGTACTGTGCATATTGCAGTCTTACAGTGAAACTATCATAAAATGACCTATTAATTTGAGTTTTTGTAGTAATTTTCCATATCACAATCTGCATTAAAAAATAAATAAAAATCTTGCAATTTTCACACTGAACACTAGGGCTTTATAGACTCCAACTTCCTTTTGTTTCGGGAAACAACACATGTCATTAGCCACAGTGAACAGACTCTTTTGTACTGAGGTATCTAATGAGAGTGTGCAAAGGTCATTGTGAAGGGAGGGAGAGCAGGGCCAGCTGTGACATCGCCTATTGTGATTGGTGGATCCTGTATTATCAGCTGGTTATAGAGATGTTACCTGGCAGTGTAATCCGGCCTCTAATGATAAGAAAAATCCTGTAAACTCTTCTGGAGAAGGATATTTGAGCCTAAGAAATAGATAGATTCGGCACCTATGCGCCGAGCCGGATACCTGACCCTAGGTATCCCCAGTGCTGGGCCCTGAATAGGGAATGGGTGGGATGAGCTCTTCATCAACCCCACTAAACAACTATAGAGACTACCAGGAGGACACACAGGGGAATATGCAAGAACTACTTATCCACAAATGACTCAGGTAGAAGTTCAGAAAAGTTACAGCAACAATACTATAGATGAGTGCAAGCCACCTGCTTGCATTCAGAGCTTGAATGAATTGATATTCGTATTATTAATATCACCAGCACCAGGAAAGATGGGAGTAATTAAGCACATGGAGAATACTGATAATTAGCAGCTGGATAGAGAGCTCTGCTGGGTCCTAAAGGGGAGAGATGCAAAAAGTACTAACAGCAAGAACAATAGAAAGTCAGAAAGCATTTTGCGCAGCCAAATGCTGTGACCTTCTATTGCCACAAACCACATGACTGTCTGTCACCTGTGACCCCCCCGTGACAGAGTGCCCAAAGTGGACCTGGAGGCTAAGACTTCCCTTCCATTGGTTTTGCACTGGCTCTCTCCTTTACGCTCTACCCCGATCACTTCTCTATAGACTTCTGTGCCCAATGCTCACAGCAGACTAGTATTTTACAAAAATTTCCCCTCATTTTCTGGCGCTTTGCAAAGTCTTACCTAAGAAAATATAATTTTCTACATTCAACTTGTGAAGAAGGTGGTCGCGCCCCCCCTACTGTTTTATGCTATTTGTCTGTATTGTGAAGATAATGTGTTTTAGGTACCAAGTACGCTGTTAATGTTTTTGATAAATTCACTGCTGCTAGTGAAGTGCGGGACCCCGATGCAGCAGAACTCGGACCGTGTAAAGGCCGGCGCCATCTAGCGGTCAGGTAAGAGCAGCGGTAGAATAGATGTTAGATAAGATAGGGGTGGAGTGACAGATGGTCAGTGGGTTGGTTAGAGGAACGAACCTTGTGAGGGGAGTTCTGCAAAAGGGTGAGAGGAGTCAACACATGGCACGGTGTCAGGAGCCAGTCTGAGGTAAACTCTTAAAGGTTCAGAGCCTAAGGGTCACCCCAGCGGACTCAGGGAAGTCGTGTGACTAGACAGCCATCAGGGTCCAGAAGCGGACAGCAGTGAGAAGAAATGTGGGGAAACAGAGACACAAGTGCCCAGCAGCTTTCAGACGAGATCCAAGATAACGGGGATAGGTCGACTGAGAGTACCTCAAAATACAGTAACCACAGAACCTTCAGGAGTGAGGCCATGTCTGTTACAGTGTGGAAAAAATAAGCTGTTCAAATTTGATTTGCCAAGAGAACTCTTGTGTCATATGTTTATCTACTGGGTCTACAACGGGGATCGGCCTCAGGGGTGATGGACACCAACCCGAAGAAAGCAGTAAGTGTCGCACAGCCCACCCGAAGACCTATACAGTCACTGATTCTCATTGGCTAAGGAGTGCGGAGCCCCTGTGGTCTGGCGTCCGTACAATCCTTCACTTGCAGGGGCACCAACTGGGTTTTCCTTCAGTTCCAAGTCTTGGTTATGTGTCAGTGCAAAGGTTCTCCTTATTGGAATAAATAAGACCTATACAAACCTAAAATGATCTTAATTACCTTGAAACATCAAGATGAATTATTCGTTCCTCAAGGCCAAGAAAAAGATAATCAAATTATTGTTGAACCTTTGGGTTGAGGTTTTGATGAATACCTTGGAGACAATGAACGCTGGGGAATAACTTTGGTTACTTTATTACCCAACCTGACAAGTCAGCAGATAAAAAACCGAGGGGATTAAGGGAATTCTGACTTCAATGAACTTGGGTGTAAACTATAAGTGACCTTCCTTCCTTAGCTGTGTCCCTACATGAACACTTGAGATACTGTGAGAATTAGTTCATACCATCTCTGCCAAAGACTACCTCTTCTGCCAAATGTGATTTGCCTCTGACAAGGAGGACTGTGATTCACGAGGGAGTGGTCGAGCGCCTTGTAAACCTCTTCTATGAACGGTATAATAGACGAATTTGCTTAAGACAGGTAATGTGAAATTCAGGGCAATAAATCACACACAAGCACGGCGTTTCCCAATCTCTAGGCCTTGGCAGACACATGAGTACTGAGGCTCGGTCACTTTGGTTTAATCCACCTGTCCTCGTGCAGGGTTATAATTAAAAATAAAATAATGCTGCCTTTCTTGAGAACGTTCCAGAAAATGCAACCTTGCTGTTTCTCCTTCAACAGGTAGTCATTGTAAGACAGGCCTGAAACGATCTGCAAGAAACTAATACTTCAAGGACTTTCATTTGATGGCCTATCCAGGAAGGAAGAAGCTCAGGCAGCTTCTGTATCAATAACTGTGCCCAGTACTGCACCTAACGCTGTTTACTAGAATAGGTTGGGCTGCCGGTAAAACCTCTCTTGCATGGGAGTCATTTCTCCCAATAGATGATGTCCAGGAACAGAAAGATCCGGTATGTCTGATTTTGGACTGTCGATCCCTTCATTCTCTAAGGCGGGCTTTGCACACTACGACATCGCAGGTGCGATGTCGGTGGGGTCAAATTGAAAATGACGTACTTCCGGCATCGCATGCGACATCGTAGTGTGTAAATGTGATGCCCTGGGCAAGCCAGGGGTCACAGGTCATGACACCACCACACCCTACACCCCAGATAGGTACATCAAAGCTAACCAAAAATCCTTGTTGCCTTCCTCCAGGGGCTGATGTCCACACCAGGGGGGGGGCCAGGCGGTTGGCTCCGCCCACCGAGGAGTTCACAGCCCTGGAGGCGGGAAAACCAGGGAGTTGAGTTTGAGGAGTGAAGAAGAAGGAAGTGGTAGAGGAGGACAGTGAGAGTAGTGACAGAAAAAGTAACAGTTGAGAAAGCCTGAAGTTGGTCCGGGTGTGTGCCCCGGACTGAGACAGCAAGGTCATCAGACGGCGGTGACTGTCTGCAGGAGAGGCTGCTTGGAGGTTGCCGAAAGGACCGTGGGCGGGTGGTGGCCCGGCGGTACTGGAGCGGTATACGAAGAGCAGTCAGCACCATTGGCAGGGGCCTTTCGGATCCCGGCAAGGCTAGGAGTCGCCGTGAATTTGCCAAATCTGTCAGTGAAGGGGACCTCTGGGTCTCCCAACAACCAAGTCCCGATTGAAGGCAACAGTCCAACCGTTACAGAGAGACACCGCCACCGCCAGGGCACCAGTTTCTCAGGGCCAGCGCCTGCGGGCAAAGTAGGGCTCCTCCGGCCCATAACCAAGTCGGGGAGCGGGTTACCAGTGGGAACCCATTGCTACCATCATCATCTCAGGTGCAGGAAAAGGGACCGTCACCGTCAACTACTGGGGAAAAGCAAGTGCAGCCGTCCGTGGGAACCGTCTTTCCAGCCGTGTGTTTTACCGAGAATTATGTCATCGTCTCAGGCTGAGTGAGTACCACAGTGCCGTGAGGCACAGCGCTGCCCCCGCGTCCCTGCACCCCACCAAGCCCTGCACTGGCCCCGCCATCCCTCATCACCCACCTCATCACTGGGCCCCGGGACAACTACCCCCTACAACCAACAACTCTGCTGCTCCCTGTTACCGCTCCCGGGATCCCCATACAGAGCAGCGGTGGTGTCAACACAATCACCACAACCGTGGGTGGCGTCACGGACAATAAACAATCCCAAAAACCAATCCCTTTTCACTCACGGGCGAGGAGCGCCGCTCGAGTCCCCGGGATCTGGCCCATCCCTTGAGCCACCGAGCAGCAGCAGCCCGCAGCAGCAGCGGCAGCCGGACCCGAGCAGTGGGAGAGCGCGGCGTCCCCTCCTCCACCCGCGACATAAAGGCTCGATGATACGATTAACGAGCGCAAAAGCGTCGTAATCGTATCATCGGTGCAGCGTCGGCGTAATCCATGATTACGCTGACGCGACGGTCCGATGTTGTTCCTCATTCCTGCAGCAGCACACATCGCTGTGTGTGAAGCCGCAGGAGCGAGGAACATCTCCTACCGGCGTCACTGCGGCTTCCGTAGGATATGCGGAAGGAAGGAGGTGGGCGGGATGTTTACATCCCGCTAATCTCCGCCCCTCCGCTCCTATTGGCCGCCTGCCGTGTGACGTCACAGTGACGCCATACGACCCGCCCCCTTAATAAGGAGGCGGGTCGCCGGCCAGAGCGACGGTCGCAGGACAGGTGAGTCCATGTGAAGCTGCCGTAGCGATAATGTTCGCTAAGGCAGTTATCACAAGGATATCGCAGCTGCGACGGGGGTGGGGACTATCGCGTGCGACATCGCAGCATCGGCTTGCGATGTCGCAACGTGCAAAGTACCCCTAAGAGTGTTCCCCAACTCCAATCCTCAAGAGCCACCAACAGGTCATGTTCTTCGGATTTCCTTAGTTTTGCACTGATGTTGGAATAATCTCATATGCAGGTTACCTGTGCAATCCAACGAAATCCTGAAAAAATGACCTGGTGGTGGCCCTTGAGGACTGGAGTTGGGGAACAGCACTGCGCTAAGAGGTAAGGCGCCATCAGGAGGAGTTTGATACTGGATCTCTCAAAGAGGCCACAAGAGCGTTTGGCCAGATCTACTAGTTTTCTGAATGCTGACATCTGTGTAACCCTGCCCACACCACTAATTGGCAGCTTTCTGCCTATGCACAGTGAACACAGAATGCTGCCAATCAGTGGTGGTCACAAGATTATATAGAGCATGACTACCTGGTAGTAGGAATGGAATGATGCTTTCTATCTACATTATGCTGCTCTCAGCTTAGGTGACAAAAACCTGATAGATTCCTTTTAATGGAGAGGGGAGACTTCTCTGGTATCAAATTATTTCCCCTGAAAACAAAAGTATTGGTGATTGTGTGATGACACAGAGTATTGCACCCAATTTTGAGTGTAATGCTAAACCCGGATCCTGAAGGGGTCAGTACTGGTTCCACCACATACACACTCATATACAGACCAGATTGCCCCTGTTCCCACTGGGGACTGGGCTAGGGTCAGGTAATATAGGGGTTGCCTACAGAGTGGCATTTACAGGATGCCCTTATACAGGGGTCCGAGTCCCACTAGCTTAGGACCTGGATGGGAGGAGGTGCAACCAGCAGTGGGAGTCAGGAGCCAACACAACAGTTAGAGATTTCTCCAGCAGGAGAGGAAAGGAGCAGACATGTTTCACGGGTGCTCCAGTGGGAGAGAGGAGAGTTCACACAGTTGCCGTGGGGAGAGGGAATCTGCTCCCCTCGGAACCGGCGCCACACAGGGCGGCAGGACCCTGGGGAAGATCATACTCCACGTTGGTTTTCCAGAATCTGCCTGGACGGGGAAGGTTTCAAGCTTCCTTGGCCACACAGCGCCCTAAAACACAGTGCCAGAGAGGATCCGGGGCCTAGGATAACACCAGGCCCCATAGCGGAACTGCGGCACTTGCATACAGGGACAAGAGTAATACTCGTGAAAACCTAGGTCCCCAAGTAGCTTCAAGCCAAGGGGATCAACTGCACAGGCGCCACAAGGAGGGAACCTACCTAACACCACACCGGACTGAACTCTCTAAAAGGATTCGAGTTCGACGGAGCCCATCACAGCAAATGACCGGCATTACCCGAGTGAGCAGAAAAGCACCAAAAGTGAGTAAACAACCTCAGTGACAGCAGCGGCGGTCGATTCCCTAGCCACATACCACAGGTGGCGTCACGACATTCATCCCACTACTACCCCCATCATCCTTCCCCAGCCATCTTCTGTACACCTCGGGGCAACGAAGCTGGACAAGGCCACCCGTGACACTGACAGTCGACGGCCCAGCAACGAGTAGGTTAACTGCCTGCCCTGTAGGGGTGCTACAATTGAAAATCAAAAAGCCCCATTGTTCTTTCCTCCGATATCACTTGTCAGGGGAGAGCCAAGAATCCTCCATACATATCAAATGGTGACGCCAATATTGGCGTGTTTGGCCAACTATCATTTATTGTATATATGGGTCATAATGATTGATAAAAATTGAGATGTAAGGTGTACTTAAGGTCAAGGTAGGTCTTGAATGGATTCTGTATTGGATGGTACCCGGGCAGTTGCTTCTATTGATGTCATCTCACGATGAACCATAAAGTGGAGTAATACCATTACTGGACAGTAGAGATGAATCATGAGCTAGATGACTCATGATAACTCATGAGCTAATCAATGAACTATGGTTCATATACCGGGGCGGCTATTCGGAAGCTCTGTGAGCCACGTCCTACATGCCGGCATCCCCAGCTCCTCCTTTGATTAGCCAGCGTGATATGATGTCCTTGTAAATTGATGTCCGGAAAATCAAAGAGGAGCCACAGATTCCTCATGTTAGGCTATGGGCTGAACTCGGTGGACTTAAGTCTACCGTCAACCGTAAAAACAATGAAACAATGAAAGGTAGGAGGTGGTTTGCAGGGCTTCGGTCCAGTGGCCACAGAAAACTGGACCTGAGTCCTGGACCAGGGTCCTGTAAATTTATTTGCAGTACTAGACTATTGTCAAAATAACATGTGCAACTTCGTGTTCCTCAGAATGATCTGGCCTATAGGTAGTATTCATTTTTGTGCATAATTCTTTACTACAAATGCCCAAAAACTCCTCCTAGCCTAAAAAACCTATGATAGAACAGTAAATACTAGACTGGAGGGAGGGGGAGGAGGGGATGTAGCTGCAGTTAATAATTTACTGTTTCATTGAAATAGGATCAGGCTGAAGTAGTCAGACAACCTTCCCTGTTCCCAAAAAAATCAGTCTACAGCAACAGTGAGACTTACACCTGGTGAAAAGTGGACAGTTTTGGCTCTTATTTTATTCCCGCTGCTCCTCTCTGTGTTCCATTTTTGTAACTTATTTTTTAAATAGGCCATATGGTTCCAGAGATATTATCCTTTTTATTTATAACTAATCTTTATGGTATTTACCAAGAGGGCAGTGCTTACCGGATCCTCTGGGGCGTGACTTTATGCTGCGCTGCATGAGTACCCTGTGAGCCACACCCCTTTGGTAAAGACCATAAACATTAGCACTAGATAAAAAGCCCCATATCTCTGGAACCATATGGCGGATTTAAAAAAACGCAAAAAATGTATTACTCAGGGGAGCTGAGGGAATTAGAACATGCTTTGTGGCAGGTCATTTTTAAAAGGAGGGAGAGAAGGGGATGCAGCTGCAGTTACTAAGGCACTGTTTTAGCAAATTAGTCCTAACATTATCCCTCACCTCCAATTTTAATCCAAAAAATTCCTGCCATCTATTCTGTCCATTCCTCTTCCCGATGCAAATCACCCTATATTATACGTAACAATCTGCATACAGATAAACCTCCATGATTTTTGCCAACCTACACTAATAACCTGACTGTCACAAAGTGTGATGGGATCACTAGGAACAGGGGAGCCTAAAGTGGCCCTCAGGCTAGGAGAACCCTGACTGACCCTGATCCCAAAGATACGTGTGAAGGTGACAATGTTTTGGCCGCCTTCCTTGCCTTTGCTCCTTAACATCTCTGGTCTAGTGATCCCCCTCCCTCCACCCAGGAGAGGGCCGGGACAGGAGTGATTAATCCCACACAAATAAACAAATGGGGGAAAACCAAAACTCAAACTCACAGCAATCACTCACAGAGGTATAGACAATATGTGATCAGGAGAAACTAAAGGAAGGGAAAAAATAATCAGACACCAAGAGTATTTCCAGAACACAGACATTCACCAGCAACTGGATCAAACCACAAGGACCAGGATCGCATAAAGATATCATCGGTATTGGAGACCAGGCTCCACTATCCTAAAAAGGGCAGAGACGATTGTGATAGGTCTCTTCCAACATGTGACTCAAGCAGTAATCCACAGGCTAGTAGAAATTAACTTCAAAGGCCAGAGTCAAACTTGTGAGTTCCTCGCTTGTAACTCGAGCGAGTCTCTCATTGAATCACCCGGCATGGACTCACACTCTCCGGACAGGAGCATCTCAGCTCCATAGACATACATGCAATCGACCCGCTCCTGTCCGGAGAGTGCGAGTCCGTGCCGGGTGATTCAATGAGAGACTCGCGCGAGTTACATGCGAGGCACTCGCAAGTGTGACTCTGGCCTAAAAGCCCGATTACTAACAAGAGCACAGCTGGCCGACGCCCGAGCCTGTCTGTGCAACACAAAAGCAGCAGTGGAGTGTCCGACTCTTCTGTGTGAACAGCGCCAGAAGTAGTCCTAACACTCGGCGAGTTTAAAGCCAGACATCGTGTGACACTGTCTGTACCTCTCTCAAGTCTAGTGTACACTTGGCTTGGCCTCTTCTTCAGGGGCTCGTTTCCTGGGTGCAACATTCTTCTATTACAATCTAGGATTTTAGGAAAAGGTTGCAGATGCCACGCGGTGGGTGGGATATTAAAGAAGACTAAATCATAAGAATAAAGAAGGACATTTTTCTCTTTTTTGCTAAACAATGATGAGTTGGAATGAACATGTCATCCGGCTGCCCCTGAAACAAAGCAGAATGTAGTTACTTAGGAAAGTTGGCAGCTTTAATCTGCTTGGCTGAGTCTGGCCCGCTGCCTTCTTAGCTAATTTAAGTCTAACGTGTCTGTGCAGAACTATCTTTGCCCTATTAAAAAGGGATCATTCATGTCGGCTAACCCCAAAACCTCACAACAAAGCAGAATTCATTTTGCTCAGAAGTAAATCACTGAATTTCAACATGCATTGGCGTGGGTGACAGTCATGGTGTAATTCTGGAATCTGTCTAGATACACACTTTTATTAGGATCCTGCAAGGTCACTTACAATGGTAGCGTTAAAAAGCATTTACCGCTAAAAATAAAACAAAAAGGACAAGTAAATTGCTAGTCGTGGGTTACTCCTCTAGACACATTCTGCAATTCAGTCATTTCTTAAAGGTTTTGCCCTGGATTATAAAATTATGGCTGTTCTGTTCCTAAAACAGCGCCACACATGTCCACGGGTAGTATTGTAACTCAACGCCACACTCATTTCAATGGAACTGAGCTGCCTTGGGACGAGTTGGAATAAAACAGCCATGTGTTATAGTTTCGGGACAACCGATTTAGTTATACTGAGTGACAACCAATATGGTAGCTGTAGCGCCCCTAAAACCATCAGGGTGCTACAATGTTCTTCATCCCTACCAGGATGCAGGGCCTACCCCCTTAGAGATCCAGAACCCCGGTGCCGGTAACACCAAAAACCCAGGTAATCCCAGTTTTCCCCAACAATTCCCCATACAATGGTACTTAGCTAGGGTGGGACCATTGGATGGCCGCCTAGAGGTGGAGCCACTCCAGTCCACTAGTTGACCAGGTGGGAGGTGCAGATTGTGGAGAGTAGTGAGCTGAGAATTGACAGTGAAGTGTGAAGGTGTGACTGAGCAACTTCCTAACTCGGGTTAACGGTGACCTGGTATCCAGGAGAAGTGGATGCCGGTGGAGTACTCCCGGAACTATGCACTGATGGGGTACAGGACCCTAGGACAGGAAAGAGCTTCAAGCCGACCTGTTAACACCTGCACAGCAAAGGGGACCATCAAGGACCTTGCTGACCCTAACGAATCCAAAGACTCAGTAGCAAAGGGAGAATCAGGGATCGGATCAGAGACTCCAACCCCACAGGGTTCACGCTACCATCAGGCAGACAGAAGTGGACAAACCACAGAACAATGACCCCCAGTGTTCTATACCACGGGGACCCACTTACTAGAGACAGGTGCAGGGGAGGAAGGTACCAGAGAACCACACTGATACTGGAATGAAGGGAACCTGGAGGCAAAACCAGCCGGCTTCGGGCAACCAGTTAACATCCAAAATGAGAAAACCAGTTGCACTGAATACCTGTCTGGATTACCTTCTTCCGATGTCCATTGCACCATACACCTGCTGGGGTAATACCCTACTTTCGGAGGGACTACCATACTAGCTGCTAATACCACCAGCCCTAGTAAGGACATTCTGCAGCAGCGGCTCCCTACACTTAGCCGCAACACCGCAAGTGGCGTCACGAATAAACTCTATTCAAATCTCCCCTGTAAATATCCCCATTACAAAAAGGGCTCAGGGCACGGAACCGGGTAACGGCCACCATCGTGACATTCACAAGACATACACTTCCCGGACCCATATCCCTGGGTGCTAGAGTAGCCATTATGGCTCTAACACAAGTTTCCAACAAACTTTCCGAAACGTCTTAATATTGAATATTCCAAATTTTATGGTCATGTGCATCAAGGTTGTTATGTTTTACCTGGTGAGATGGATCCTTGAATCCATTGAAGGATGGGTCCTTGATGCCCTGGCACGGATTAGCAGTACTTATGAGGCATGGACAGGTCATGAGGATGGACAAATTGGAATTACGATAATTGGAGTAGTCCCATCACCATGTGCTCAGAGCCACAACTCACAATAAAAACCCCATAGGATAATTAGTGTTTTACACAGTACCAACGTGTATGCCAATATGGCGGAAATTTTAAAGAAACAGTACAACATTATTAGGTCAAGACGTATATCCTGGCAGAATTGTGAACTATGAGGTTTTGCCATAGCTTCAGGCACATGTCACACACTGTAAATACAGCACAATACGGAAATATGAGGTGTTTGATATCTCTTTTATTCATTTTAACACAGAACAATGAGTCATATCAGAGAAATTGGCACATGAGCTTTTACAGTTTTGAAACATACTCTATATTTTTCTATAAGACTCCTGGGCTCCAGGCTTACTCAAGACTCTGTGGTACTGTCATGGGTGTTTCACAGGTGACAGACAGTCATTTGCTTTCTGGCAATAGAAGGTCACAGCGTCTGGCTGTGCAGAATGCTCCCTGACTTTCCATTGTTTCTGCTGTCAGTATTCATTGGTATAGGTAGCTTTCCTGCTGGATTCATCTCTCCCCCTTTTGGACCCACCAGAAGCTCGACTTCCACCCAGTTGCTGATCATCAGCATTCTCTTGGTGCTTATATACCCCTTCCTACCTTGGACTAATGCTGGTGATATTTTCAGTTCATTCAAGCCTTGGTTGCAATTAAGTGGCTTGTACTCCTCTGTGGTATCATTGCTGAAAACGTTGCTGAACATTCTACCTGAGTCATCTGTAGATAAGTAGTTCATGCGTTTTCACCCGTGTGTCCTCCTTGTGTCATCTGTAGTGTTTAGTGGGGTTGACGAAGAGGTCATCCCATCAATTCCCTATTTAGGGTCCAGCACTAAGGATACATAGGGTCAGGTAACCGGCCTGGCGCATAGGTGCAGAACCTATTTAGGGTGGTGAGGAAAGTCAAGGCCAGCCGTAGGTTTGGTCAGGGATCACCATCTTCCCTTTCCCTAGACACAAGGTTTCCCTTACATTCCCTTTCGCCGTTTGCTTGGTACTTCACCGAACCTCGTGTGACAGGTACCTTTCTCTACTTTACCACTGAAGGGATCTTGGCTTACTCAGTGGTGATTTAAATGAAATGTCCAGGCTCCTTTATTAAAACTTCAGAAAGTGAGCCAGAAACGTGGAAAATAGACAAGTCAAAGCATGGAGACTTCACACTGGAGAACGTCTTACCTCCACACATAGACTACTAATTTTTTCACCTGAACTTTCTTATGTCCACCATCCTGCGCCCCTGGGTGGGGATATGTGAGCAGCCAGTCCCACCCATCTCTCTGACTGCTCGTAAACCTGGCCCTGCCATGTCCTATTGACTCTCTCAATACTAAACATACTGGAGCTTGCTTCCGTGCTTATATCACTGAGGATAACCACCTCTGTGATACATATCTCCCCTCAAAGATTTGTATCTTATACCACCCATTTTGAGAATTTCTGCCTGCGATGGGATAAGCAAGGATTTGGCCTCAATGCTCAATGGGGATATTTTTTATTACATTTTTAGTATAGTTTTTTTAGCAACATTAAGACTAGGGTTGAGCGGACCCGGATCGGCAAAATCCGGATCCGCACGGTTTGAGTGCCCGATCCGATTCCGACCAGTATCCGGGATTCGGGGTGCACGATCCGGATCCGATTTTTTTTTTTCTCTCTCTCGCTCTCGCTCTCTCTCATCCTGGATCCCTCTCCCCATTGATTTACATGGCCGCGGATTCCGGATTGGATCCGGACTTCGGCGGCAACCCGATCCGGATCATCCGGACCCGGATTATGGCCGATCCGCTCAACTCTAATTAAGACGTGAGATCTCTGTATTGTCCTATAGTTTAGTCACTATCTACATATGCAACATTAGATCAAGAGCTGAATTTTTGTAATCTCCATAGGGAAAACAGTACAATAAGGTAAAAGTATGTAAAACCTGTTTTCTCTCCCCCCAGGCTACAGGTAGATAACTCATATATTTGCAATATGTCCTGCATTTACTAGGACAGTCGGGCCAGTAAGGGACAACTGAAATGGAGAGGGGTTTATGTAATCTCACCCAAATGTGCACGTTCTGGAGTTTGCTGCGGGCTTTATAGAGACGGGTGGGGCATAAACCCTAGAAATGTTGGCAAATATGATCTCCTATGTATGGTGACCTGCAGATACATGTAATCCTATATCAGGGTATCAGGGTTATGACTGGTTTATCCCCAATACCTCTAGTAGAAATGTTTCTTTTCTGTGAAAAGTACAGCCAATGGCCATACCTTATTCCTATATATACCATATATATATATATATATGTATATATATATATATATATATATCTATATATATATATATATATATATATGTATACACTGTATATACTCCTTACCTTAAAATTACAACACCAAAAATAAAAAGTCGTGGAATTTTGGAAAACACAGGATAAATAGACACGTTACTGATATGCAAATTTTGACAAGGTGTAAGCAAAATTTTCAGAACATCTTGAATTATTCAACATTGAGAATGAGCACCATTATCAGAAAATACCTGCACTTACACTCCTTGGCTGCCATCTATGAGGTTATTAATGTTTGTCTGAGCAATGTTCTGCTGCAGTGAATGCAAATCATCAAGATCCACTGCTGGCAGCTCCTTTGGAATTGCTGACCAATGATATCCCTGATGTGCTCGACAGAAGAATAGTCTAGAGACGCTGCAAGCCATGGTAGCATGTTTAGGTCACACAGGCTGCTCACAGTAGCATCAGCAACATTTGCCTTTGCGTTGTAGTGTTCAAAAATGGTTTCTAAGACACTTTGGAAAAATGACTCACCATGGATTCCAGCACCTAATCAATGTAATGCCAAGCTTTTAGGATACCTGAAATGAAGATTAGAGGGCTCTGGCTACTGTACATTATGTCACCCTCCCCCACCATAATCCTGGGAGTAAGACTGGTGGGATGTTACCTTGTGAAGGCCTCTTCATGGTATTGTGACGCCCCTGGACTATCAGGTCGCCACAGGGTACTGCACAAGCTGCCCTTCTGTGCAGTATTCCGCCTCCCTCTTGGTTCTGGGTCCCTACTTAAGTGGTGTTGCCTCTAACAGCAAATCAAAATTCTAGAGACACTCTGCACCACACCCACCTGACACACCAGTGGACGGCTTGAGAGGAATAGAGTCGCCCACCTGGGGGGTCAGGGAGGGGAGGTGAGGAGTGTAGTCAGTCAGAGTCAGTCAGTGAGTGGAGAAGGAGTTGAAAGTAGCCCTTGAGCTAAGAGGAGCTCAGAGGAAGTGGGGACTCCCGAAGTAACTGCCTAGGTTGCAGACGGTGGTCTGGGCCTAGAGGAGTCAGACCCCCGGTCACAGGGGATTGTGGCGAGGTGCTCGGACCTGTCGAGGAGGACAGCCGGTAGCCTAGCCCTATCACCGGTCCGGGACCGAAGGCATGACGGGGTACACAGACCCTAAGTCGGGGAGTAGCTTCAGGCAACCCGACAATTTACCTGAGGAGAAAGGAGCCTTCATGATCCGTTCCCACCCGCTCCAGAATCGGGGCACTAGCGCAACGAGGAGAGTCCGGTCTGCCCCCGACCACTGCCATCGCTCTGCCTCCTCCGCCTCTGGTCATAGCTGACCCCGAGACGCTGCACACAACACCGGCAGCGGGCTCCCCAATTCCCGCTGAAGAGGACCAGATCGTGGCTCCTGATCAGGTCATTCCGGTTATAGTGGAATCGGAACCGGAGGAGATGGAGGGAAGCAATTCAGGTTCCAGCACTCCAGAGGCTGCCTGAGTACCTTGTTTTGGGGGAAACGGCTATCGGATGTCCCTGACATTGCGTGCAATATATGAGTTAGAGATGATGGAGGTGGAAGCAGAGTCCACTTCAGATGAAGAGAATCCAGTTGAGACCAAATGATGTAGTAGTTCCCATATGCCAATGCTGTGGCTTATTATGGCACTTTGCAAGAGTGTGCCCAGGAGTTGCCCGATGTTAAAGGGACCGGAACCTGTCAGTTTCTAAAATGTTTTGTGAGTATTGTCACCTTTGTTGAACGTTCTCCAGTGTTCCAAATGGAGGAGGCTATCAGGGATCGGCTAAAGGGTCCCTGATGGAAGGTGACAGGAAAGTTATGTTACAAATAGACTGCGCCCTCCTTGTTGAACCTCTTCCCACCCTTTTTTACAGGGAAAAGGCCATCAGGGCCTTTGACGGTGCAGTGCTGGTAGACAGCACCAGGAGGCCCCTGTGGGGGTCAGTGCAATATGGCAACGGCTACCAGGTTGCTCAGGACTGCTACCAGTTGTCATCTTTGAAACACCCGGGACCTTAACCTGGTCACGGACCTACGGATACAAATGCAGCGGGTCAGGTTGTTTTGATGGGATTCCGGACGCTGGGACTGGACTGTCGCAGGAAGAAACTGCAACAAAGTAGGTTGAGCCTCTGCTACTAACATAACCGGTAGCATTCCATAGTTGAAATAATGAACTCTAACTGTTTAGTAACGTTTAAGAAATGTGCCTCCCTAATGTGGGATGAAAAATCGCGTAAATAAAAATGTTTCCTTTTTCTTACAGTTATGCAAATAAGTTTCTGGCTGTCCTGTAGCTTGGGGACGAGCTACGTTTAACCAAGGGGGAATGTGACGCCCCTGGACTATCACGTCGTCACAGGGTACTGCATAAGCTGCCCTTCCATGCAGTATTCCGCCTCCCTCTTGGTTCTGGGTCCCTACTTAAGTGGTGTTGCCTCTAACAGCAAATCAAAATCCTAGAGACACCCTGCATCACACCCACCTGACACACCAGTGGACGGCTTGAGATGAATAGAGTCGCCCACCTGGGGTTCAAGGAGGGGGGTGTGGAGTGTAGTCAGTCAGAGTCATTCAGTAAGTGGAGAAGGTGTTGGAAGTAGCCCCCGAGCTGAGAGGAGCTCAGAGGAAGTCGGGAGTGGGGACTCCCGAAGTAACTGCCTAGGTTGCAGACGGTGGTCTGGGCGATGGCTGGCAGCCTAGCCCTATCACTGGTCTGGGACTGAAGGCACGACGGGGTACACGGACCCTAGGTCGGGGAGTAGCTTCAGGCAACCCGACAATTTACCTGAGGAGAATGGAGCCTTCACGATCCATTCCCACCCGCTCCAGAATCGGGGCACTAGCGCAACGAGAGGGATAGGACTTTCCAACCAAAACGGTCCAGAAAATCCCATACTAGGGAGCGAGGCCCGGCTAGTTTCAAGCTACCGGGCCATCAAGTTGAAGTCTAAACTAAGTGCCAGGAGGCAGGTCACGGATCACCAAACAGCACCACTTTGGGATGGGACCTGGACGAGCTCCACTCAGTGGCAGCGATACCCAGAGACTTGGTTTACCCGGTTGTCGGTGTCTGCTTATGAACTGAGTGAGTACGAGAGTGACTTCTGCATCCCCACGGCACTCCCCACACCGAGTCCCGAGGTATCCCCTACCCGAGGAGGGTTCCAACACCTTGATGCCCCCGCTCCATCATCTTCGGGTACTCCCTACGGCTGCGGTGGTACTCCCAATTACCACACACCACGGGTGGTGTCACAAACTATATCTCCCCTGTAAATACCTCCCTTTTCATTCGAGTGGCCTCGAGCCACAGAGAACCCGGATCCGAGCAGCTCGGCTGCTTCCACAGGGGTGGTACAGTATTGCCCACGTATTCTCCAGATGGAGACGGGAGACGGGAATGGAAAAATGGAGGTTGACATTTTGTCCTGATTTTGTACTGGACGCAATGAGGTTGGTCTGGAGTCCATGTGGGCAACACCATGAAGAGGCCTTCATGAGGGAACGTCTCACAGGTCCTATTCCCGGGATTATGGTGCTGGGTGACATAATGTGCAGTAACAGAACCTCTAGTTTTCATTCTAGGTACACCAACAGCTTGGCATTACGTTGATTTGGCTATGGAATCAGTGGTATGGCTAGTTCCCCAAATTGTCCCATGATCTATTTTTGAAAATGATAATGCCAGGCCGCATGGTGCTACTGTGAGAAGCTTGTGTGGCCTAAATATGCTACCATGTCCTGCAGCGTCTCTGAAGTTGTCTCCGACCGAGCACATCTGAAATTTAATTGTGTTGGGAGCTGCCAGCTGCGGATCTTGATGATTTGCCTAAATGCACTTAGCGTGGCAGAACATTTCTCAGACAAGCGTTAATGACCTCATTAATAACAGCTGAGATGTGTCTAGTTTTGCATATCCATATCATGTCTATCCATCCTGTGATTTCCATAATACCACAATTATTCCATCTTGGTGTTGCAATATTAATATTGAAGCATGTAGAAACATCTTGCCCGTTATCTCTTGCCTATGGTCAGCATTTCCTTTGATCATAGGCTCTCCTACCTGGAGATTCTCCGGTAGCTTCTCTTTCAAAAACTTTCCTGCTACTTATCTCATAGTCCAAGATTTTTGGCCTTGTCCTATCATCCTGTAGCCCCTGCAAACAGCTAATCGGTATGAAAATACAATCATATATGAAACACACGTGATCCATACAGCACAATGAAGCCAAAATGAAAAGTTTACATGAAACGTGAAAGTAATAGTAGATCAATTGAAGAAAGGCATGGACACCGGGCATTATGAGCACTCTGCTCCTTCGACAAGGAGACGCCGTGTAGGGGTGTGACCTCAGCTGGGGTGCATGACACTTACTGGTTTCTTTAGGCTGGTGACCATCACCTTGATACCGGTCCTCGTCATAGACGAAATAGTAACTCACAGAACACCAAAGTTGACTTAACCAAATTTGTTCACTTTATTCTTCACACCGTTATGACAGATATGGCCTCACTCCTCATGGTTCTGTTTCTACCATTTCTGGGGTACTCTTTCTCGACCTGTCCTCCGCTATCTTGGAACTTGTCCTCAAGCTGCCTGGTCTGTGTCTCCGTTCCTCTCTCTTACTCAAACCTTCGTCCACTTCTGGACCCGGACGGCTCTTTAGTTGCATGACTCTCTAAGCCCGCCGGGGTGAGCTGTAGGCTCCGGACCTGTCAAGGTTACCTCAGGGCTTCCTGACACTGTGGCCATTTCTCCTCTTACTCGAACCCTATCCAGAACTGGCACCTCACCATTTCTTCTCTTACTCGAACCCTATCTAGAACTGGCACCTCATGAGGCCCACACTACTAGCCAACCTACTTACCACCTGTCACTCCTCACCTACTTTGACTTAACCCTGTCCTTTCTGAAATCTAATATACCGCTGCTGTAGCCGACCCACTAGATGGCACCCACTGGTAAACAGCTCTAGCTCTGCTACATGGACAACCTACACTCCGCTAGCAGCAATTATATGTTAACACACATTTATAATTATCAATGCCATATAATTTGTTTAGTATAAAACACCTTTTACAGTACAGGTAGACCACATATAGCATAAAACAGTGTAGAGACACAACCACCTCTACACTACTGCACATAAGGCCACACCTGGTTATCCAGATTGGCAATGGCATTTTTGTGCCCCAATATACCGTATTTTTCGGATTATAAGACGCATTTTTCCTCCCAAAAATTTGGGAGGAAAATGAGGGGTATGTCTTAAAATCCGAATGTAGCGCTGTTCTGTGCGTCGGGTGGCGCAGCTCTGCTCGGCTCTGCTCTGTGCGGCGGGGCTCTGCTCTGTGCGAGGCTGCTCTGTTCTGCATCGGGTTGCTCTGTGTGGTGGGTGGTCATTCTAAAGATGTCGGCGGTCAGGGCTTCAAATGATGGCGCCTAGAGTCAGTGCGTGCGCAGATGTAGCTCTAAGCTCAAGCTCTCATGTGCGCACGCGCCAAATCTGGCCACCATTATTTGAAGCCCTTACCGCTGACCACTGACATTTTCAGAATGGCCGGTGCCTCACCGCACAGAGCAGAGCCGCGCCACACAGAGCTGCCCCGCACAGAGCAGAGCTGCGCCACATAGAGCAGAGCCGCGTCACCAGCCTCGCACAAAGTAGATCCCAAAGTGAGTATCTGGGCCCCCCTCTGCACCACTCGTAGCATCGCCATACTCCAGTACCTCCCCTGCCTTCTGTGACCCTCGGTCCACTGCTGCCCCCTCCCCCTGGTAAGACGCCACCAGATTATAAAATAGCCCCATATTTATTTTTTTTACCGTTTTTTTTCTCCAAATTTGGGGTGCGTCTTATAATCCAATGCGTCTTATGAAACGAAAAATACTCCTCATCCAGGTTAATGGCCCTATGGACCTGGGTGTATTATGTAGATAATGACAGGGACTTATTTTCCCTATTATTTTTTTTATAAACTGCATTAGTTAATAATATATCACAAGGAATATGGAATGTGTAAGTTTGGTCAAAAACAGGTTTCCAATGTAATGACAGGTCTGAAGACAGGCCAAGCTTTTACACTCAACCTTTATGTATAATTGATATGTTTCTTATCTCGCTAGTATACCTAGCAATTCTGCGGCAAAGGCATCTTATCTATCTGTCATATAAAAGGTGAGAAATCAAAATCAATTCACAATTTTGAGACTTTTTGGAATCAGGATGATAATTACACAGAATGGATTAAATGAATTCTAAAAGCAGAAATACGTAAATGAGAGAGGTCAAAAATAGTCATATATCTTGTGCATCAGACATAAAATTAATAAACACCTTTTTTCATGTTTTTAGGTATAGAATTATCTGCTATTTAATTTCTTAATACATCTTTACAGTGGTTAATACGCCATTTTTCTGAAACAGAGGTCCAAATCTCATCATTGACTTTTTATGGGGAATCTGTCAGCAGTTTTTTTGCTATGTAATCTGATGTAATGAGTCTTATTCCAGGAATGTGTCACTTGTTCAGCAGCTTGTTGTCATTTCAATTCAATCAGTGTTTTTTAAGCAGGAGATTATCACTGCAGGACTAGGTATTGCGTGCCAGACAGTCCAGCTAACGTCTGTAACCCCGCCCACACCACTGATTGGGGGCTTGCTGACAATGCACACAGGAAGCTGCCAATCAGGAGTGTGGGTGGAGTTATAAACAGCTAAGCATTCGGAGCACTGATATAGCTACAAAAAAGAAAACAGAGATTTTATAAAAACTGGACCAAGCAGCCCAGTAAGTGACACATTGCTGAAATCAGGCTTTTTGCCCCTACATCATGCTGCTCTCAGATTTGATGAAAAACCTGATGACTGATTGCTTTGTGCATTCACCACCAGGGGGAGCTTACTGTCTATTGTTCTATCATTAAGTTCAATGTAGCTCCCTCTAGTGGTGGATGAAGGCACTCAGAATATTACCATTTACGTATCAAAACAGGATTGGAGGTTTTCGATAGGAAAAAAGTTGAGCTTAAACTGCTTTAGAGATGATTTAAAAAACAAGCCTTTGAGCCTTGAAAATAAAATGGTACTTTCAGAATGATTTTTGGCTACAGATGTAGAGGTCGATATTACTGACGCAACTGTAAAAATTGATTTTGATTTTTATAATACTACATCAAAGATTTCTGTACACACAAGAGGAGGGTCACTACTGCTTCTATCCCTACTCCTAGAAGCTTTTTCCAAACCTACCCTTCGCACCATGCTTCTGTTTGGGTCCACTACATTGACCACGCCAGCCCAATTGGTCTCCTAAGAACACACCAGGTGGTGCAATGGCTCCAAAGGCTCCAAAACATACAGTCCCCTTTCCAGCCTATTACCACCTGCTTTGGCCTCTAGCCCACCATTGCTCCTTTTGTGCTAGAGTGTATAACGACAGAGCGCCCTGGAGGACCCAGCACATCTATACATAACCCGTACAGATGCCAACGGGCATCGTGTAAACAATCCAGCCCTCCTATTGTGGCAATTCAGGGATTTTAGAAAAGTCAGTTACTTTGTTGGCACAGTAAAACCTGGCTTTTATTTCACGAGGAAAAAAATCGGCAAAAACACACCGTGTGAACAAGCCCAAGGTGCCGGGCAAAGGCCTAGGACAGATTTGTTTCGGGTTTTTTATGCCCTTCCCAAACCTCAAGAGATTCAAAATGGCCGGCATTTTACTAGATTCTGGCAAATCAAACCTCAAAAATGTCAGATTACCTAGAGTCCAAAAGATTTTGAAGTTTGTAACAAACTTGATTTGTCGCAAATCGATTAGCTCATCTCAATGAGAGGATGCAAAACATCCTGTGACTAGAACCCCAATGGAAGTCAATGATTTGGCAGTTCGGCTCTCTGCTCACAGACAGCCAGATCACTTCCGGTGGAAGTATGGCATTTTTTAAAAAATCTTTTTGAACACACTACGTCTGATCATGCAGTTGTTACTTCCAGTAAGAGCCATTCAGAGATTGCATGCAGCTCGCACTGGGCCAAGCACTGAGTGTACCCAAGCACTCCAATGCTCAATTGAGTGTACCAAAACACAGACTTTACGTAAACAAACATAGTTCGGTTTCGGAGTTCAGGTACTTTACGTATGCAAACATGTTGCGCAAGCATCGCTGTGCATGGGCACACTCGGTGCTCGGCTCAGTGCGAGCTGCTTGCAGTGTTTGAATGGCTCGCACTGGGGGTAATAACAGTGTGATCGAATGTAGTGTGTACCAAACAAAAAAATGGAAAAACCCTGCCCACCCACCGTCGGAATTGATCTGTTTATTGCTGGCTGCATGTGGGCAGGGACCCAAACTGCTCAATTAAGGATTTCCATAGCCACTGCAGTCCACTAGTTGACCAGGTGGGAGGGGCAGACTGTGGAGAGTAGTCAGAATGCAAGAAGAGAGTAGGAATAAGAAGAATGGAGTCTGCAGTGAAAGGGAGCAGACACAGTAAGAATAGAGTTGACAGTGGAGTTGTAAAGGTATGACTGAGCAACGTCCTGACTCGGGTTGACGGTGACCTGGTACCCAGGAGAGGTAGTTGCCGGTGGAGTACTCCCGGAACTACGCACCGACGGGGTACAGGACCCTATGACAGGAAAGAGCTTCAAGCCGACCTGTTAACACCTGCACAGCTAAGGGGACCATCAAGGACCTTGCTGACCCTACAGAATCCGAAGACTCAGTAGCAAAGAGAGAACCGGGGACAGGACCAGAGACTCCAACCCCACAGGGTTCACACTACCGTTAGGCGGACAGAAGTGGACAAACCACAGACCAGGGACCCCCAGTGTTCCATACCATGGGGACCCACTTACCAGAGGCGAGTGCAGGGGAAGAAGGTACCAGAGAACCAGACTGGCACTGGGACGAAGGGGACCTGGAGGCGAAACCAGACAGCCTCGGGCAACCAGTTAACATCCAAAGTGAGTAAACCAGTTCCACTGAATACCTGTGTGGACTCCTTCTTCCGACGCCCACCGCACCATACACACGCTGGGGCAATCCCTACTTGCAGAGGTACTACTATACTAGCTGCAATACCACCAGCCCCAGTAGTGACATTCTGCAGCGCCGGCTCCCTAAACTTAGCCGCAACACCGCAAGTGGCGTCACGAATAAACTCTATTCACAAATCCCCTGTAAATATCCCCATTACAAAAGGGGCCCAGGGCATGGAACCGGGTAACGGCCACCACCGTGACATCCCCAGGACGTACAATACCCGGAACCGAGCACCCCATATCCCTGGGTGCTACAAGAATAATCACTTATTCTTCCAATAAATGAAAGTTCCACCAAAGAGAAGATAACTCAAAAGTAACAAATGACGTGACCCTATTTATGGCCGCCAAAACAGAAGAGAAAAATGTTTGTACCTCTATACGTAAAAAAAACAACCCAACCGTGGCTACTACATGTTTGTAACTTAGCGCAACCTCATATAATGGTTCTAGAAACTTGAGAAACTTCTAGACACTGAAGTCCTATTGCCAGAAGAGACTTTTACAGGAACAACTTGATATGTAATCTGTGTTTGTACACTCGTTGGTTGGGATACTGGGCGACATACCGGTGCACGTCTCACTCTGCTGCAAGGCGTATGAAGCACGTTCTCGTTGTCGTCCCAGCACAGTCCGCCTGCAGGAAAGCAAGATCACAAGGTGAGATTTTCTTTACATAACCAATCCGAGTTCTCGAATTTCACAGAAGTTTCTGTATTTATTTCAGGAATGTGCAATTTTTATTTTTTTTTTACAAATGAGCTATAATGTTCCCATGGACCTAAATAAGTGGTAACTTGTTCTAAATATTAAACATTCATTAAATAACGATGGTTGAACATCAGCGAAACTCTTCCTGTCTGATTTTCCCTGATATTTACATGATTTCCTATTACCATTTAATGGGGTGGTGTTCTATTTTAGGACTATAAGGAACCACGTAGCAATCTTTTGGCCTAAAGGCTGCTTTACATGCTTCAATTAATCGTGCGATCACATTTGCGATCGCACCCGCCCCCATCGTTTGTGCCGTGTCGCACAATGCTGTAACCCCCCCGTCACACGCACTTATCTTCCTAATGACGTCGCTGTGGGCGGTGAACATCCACTTCCTGAAGGGGGAGGGACGTTCCGCGTCACAGCGACATCACACAGCTGCCGGCCAATAGAAGCGGAGGGGCGGAGATGAGCGGGACGTAAACATCCCACCCACCTCCTTCCTTCCGCATTGCTGGCGGGACGCAGGTAAGCTGCAGTTCATCGTTCCCGGGGTGTCACACGGAGCGATGTGTGCTGCCTTGGGAACAATGAACAACCTGACGTTTGAGTTTTTGAAAATGAGCGACGTGTCAACGATGAACGAGAAGGTATTTCTGCTCGTTCATGGCTGTCACACGCTACAATATCACTAACGATGCTGGATGTGCGTCACTTACGACGTGAACCCACCGACATCTCGTTAGATATATCGTAGCGTGTAAAGCAGGCTTAATTCTTTATTGAGTTTGCTTCTTTTTTTGTTGTTTTTTTGCCTTTTTTATTTTCCGCCTTATTCTTCTTTTAATTTGTCTATTTTGTTTGTTTTCTCCTGTTTTGTTTTTTAACCTTTGTTATTGTGGATGGGGTTTGAGGTTTCCAGCTAAGTCATTGCAACTTTTTAAACAGTTCCTAAATTGTTGCTCAAATGTAAACCAGTCTTGATTTTATTTACGCCTGATTTTTTTTTTGCTCGCATATTGTAATATTTTAGAAGACAACAAAGGACATTTATTTTATTTAGTGCAAAATTCATGAACTCCGTGCACCATTTTGAAGAATTTCACCCCCTCAAAATTTAGCAAATACTACAAGACAAAAGTAAAAGAAGACATAAATGATAAATCGGTCAGAAAGCCTATTATTGGGCCTTTGGGAAAGCATATGAGGGTGAATACCAGCACAGGCAGCAATGGTGATGGACAGAGGCTCTGGAGGCCATAACGGCGCCATCGAGATGTCAGAGGACCGATGAAGCCATTGATTGGCTGCTGTAGTCAGGTGAATGGATGTTTCATAGATGATGCGCAGTTGCAGTCACCTGAGAGCTGCCACAAATCACATCCTCATTTGTAACATCCGAATGGCACAGTCAGGCCGCCAGAGCCAATGCTGACCATTGTAGTGACCTGTGTTGATGAGTATGGTGGACATACCATTGGTTCAGCCTGTGTATGTCATGGGTGACAAACAGTCCTGTGGTGCCCGGCTATAGAAGGTCACAGTGTTTGGCTGCGCAAACTATTCCCTGACTTTCTATCATTCCTACTTGGTTTTCATTCTTTTCCCTTTAGGACCCTGGGGCGTTGCTCAGCCTGCCAGCTGCTGTTCATCAGTACTTTGCTTGTCTTTATATACCTTCACTTCCTATTACTCAGTGCTGGTGATACTGGATACATTGTTATCAAGTCTTCAGTGCAAGCAGAGGTCTTGTATACATCAGAAGAATCTTGGTGGTTGTAGTAGCTAAAGGCCGCTTTACACGATGCGACATCGCTCAAGCGATGTCGTTGGGATCACGGATTTTGTGACGCACATCCGGTCACTTTAGCAATGTCTTTGCGTGTGACACCTATGAGCGATTTTGCATCGTCGCAAAAACAGTCAAAATCGCTCATCGGTGACTGTAACAGTGTGTCCCTCCCCCACCTGTGCTCATGGTGTAATAGTCTGTCCCTCCTTTGTACTGCTTCTGCTGGGAGATTGTTTGTTCTTCTCAGCATGGGACTTCTCCAACCAGAACTTGGTAAACAGAACAGAGCCAGGAGTCTAAAGTCCATTCATGTATCAGATGTCTAGGGGGAGGTGTGCCCACCTAAGGGGCTGATCCCAAGAGAGAAGAACAATGAGACCCATGTTAGGTTAGTTGGATTCTCGGATGGAGAAGATCTATAGCTGAGGCTGGATCCTAGAGCCTGTGTATGGACTGTTACAGACTGGAGATCAGTGGCCACTTGAGATTGTGTTTTATTGTTCCCCCTGTTGGACTCAAGGAACTCATATAAGGACCATTGCCCTATTTTCCCTGGCATCGGAATACCAGGCGGTGCCCCTGGATCTTTTGTTTTGTTGCGGACTCCTTGCAGACTTTAAGAATTTATATTTGTTTGGTGCTTTATCTTTGTGGTTCCAATAAAGCCCTTTGGATTGTTCCTTGGCCTGGCGTCCCTTACTGCTCTGTCGTATACCCCGTCACAGTGACATGCCTTCCTATTCTCAAATATCACTGCTGCTCGGTGTACGAAATAGTTCGTCGCTCCTGCGGCAGCGCACATCACTACGTGCGACACCGCAGGATTGAGGATCCTCACCTTACCTGCGGCCGGCCGTAATGAGGAAGGAAGGAGGTGGGCGGGATGTTACGTCCCGCTCATCTCCGCCCCTCCGCTTCTATTGGGCGGTGGTTCGGTGATGCTGCTGTGACGTCGCTGTGATGCTGAACGAACCGCCCCCCTTAGAAAGGAGGCGGCTCGCCGGTCACAGCGACGTCGCTAGGCAGGTAAGTAGTGTGATGGGTCCACGCGATGTTGTGCACCACGGCCAGTGATTTGCCCGTGTCTCACAACTGATGGGGGCGGGTGCGCACGCTAGCGATATCGGTCACGATATCGCAGCGTGTAAAGCGGCCTTAAGAGATAAGTTGTTTGTTGTTTTCCTTTTTTTGTTATCCCTCTGTGTCCTTTAGTGCATAGTGGGGTTTATGAAGAGCTCATCCCATCCGCTCCCTACCTAGGGCCCAGATCATGGTCAGCCTTGGGTCAGGTATCCGGCTTAGCGCATAGGTGCGGAAACCATCTGGGGTGGTGAGGGAAGCCAGGGCCCAACGGTAGATTCTGTAAGGGGTCACCATCTCCCCCTTCCCTAGAAACAGGGTTTCCCTGAGGGCATGGTACTTCCCCGTGCATAGTGTGACAGTGCTGCCGCACAGGGTCAGGGGTCCATTTCTATATAACAACTATGCCTTCGAAATTTACAGTAGGTTTTGATGTGAATTGCATCCTAAGTGTTTTGCTAGCATTTTTCTTTACAACTATGTCACTTCTGTTTTGAGGTACAGATGCTATTAATGTGAAGGCATATGATGCTTCAGTACAACAACACATTAGAAAGATTTTGCTCTTCCCTCCATAAGCAGTATGTTACTCACCGATGCCAGCCCTGCTCCCTTTTTGTAAGGCAGCGTCCCTTTGCAGTAGTCCACTCCGGGCTTCTCAGGAAACCTGCCAAATTCTTCTGACATCATCACCTAAGGCCTTTCAAGGCCAACTCATGCCTGGTGCTTAGGTATTATTTAGCAATGTCCATAGTTGCCTCAAGTGTGTCAAGAGTTTTTTTCTACTTCACTTGGCTTAATTCCAACCAGGTGTCTATCATTTATTTTGCTACTCTTAACTTTCATGCAACAGCAAGCTCAGACCAGATTACTAGGAGTTGTCTATATCTACCATTAAGAAAACAATTTACCAAATCCTTGCAACTATGCTGAGTTCTGTTTACACCTCATTCTTCTAGTCAAGATAAAACATCTCTTAAAGTTATTCTCCAGTTTGCCTATACTTCACTGAAAGAAACCTTTGCTTGCTTGAAATTCCTGCTCAAATACATTGCTGCTATTAACCATTGCCCTGCTGGAGGATACTACAATTACTTTTTGTAATTTCACCACTAGGGTGAGTCAGCACACAGTGTGTGTAGCACAGAGCACGAGGCGTCCCAGGTAACTAAGAGCCAGAGCACAAGGCGTCCCAGGTAACTAAGTGGTTGCTAAGAGGAGTCGTGCTAGCCAGATCAGAGCCGAGAGGGAGTGCAGTACAAGGGAGGAGGTGGAGTCAGGGTCAGGAACAAGCCAGAAGTTGGTAACCGGGAGAGCAAGCCGAAGGAGGGGGTGCAGGGACGGGACAACAAACAGGGAGCAAGAGGGAAGAATGGAAGGTAAGACAAGACAGAGAGAATGGGAGACAGGGAGGTCGGGCAGAACAGAAGTGAGGGAGATCAGGCAGAACAGATATCAGGGAGGTCAGGAAAGGTCAGGGGAGGTAGCAGACAGAATCTAGAGCACTAGTGAGAGAGGTCAGGCAGAACAGAGGTCAGGGAGGTCAGTAAAGGTCAGGGGAGGCAGAATCTAGAGCACTTACAGGAACCAGGAGAGGAAGCTGCAGAGCAGAACTATAACTGGCGCCGTGATGATTGAGGGAACTTCCTGAAAACGCTGCGTGCTTCCGGGAACGAGGTTTAGAAGGATAGGCTCATCTCACTGGGAAATGCCAACCACGAAATCAGTGACCAACAGCGACAGCAGAGTGCAAACAGTATCGCGTATTTTTCTTTTATTCCTGTGATTAACTGCATCCTTGCTTGAAGATATCGGATTGCATATACTGTATTCCTAGATTAACTTCATTCCTTATGGAAGATACCAGTATCTGTTCCCTGGTGTATCTGCACACTTTACTCAGCTTCATCTGTTATAACTTGCTTCTACTGTTTCTCTATCGTCCTCCATACACTGCTGTCCTGGTATTCGATGATTCGATGATGTATGTGTCATCCATCAAGACCCGCTCCACTGCATCATTGTCTTCTGTCTGTCTTGCTCACCTAGATTTAAGATTTGGAGAATCTACCTCTCTTAACTCAATGCTTCATACAATAAAACTTTTCTCTCAGATTCCATACTCACCCAAGAATATATGAAGACAGAAACAGATAGTTTCTATATAGATTCATAGCTTTATACTGTATTATGGCATCCCACAGTTCAGAGTCTAGAGCTGTAGGCAAGGGTGGACATCCTGGTACAGCTTACCTGGTGAAGTGGATCCTCCTGAATTTATGGCAGCTGTAAAGCAGAGTTGACTCAGTAATATAGCAGAACTGAGGTGGTCAAAGAGTCCAAGGCTGTAGTATAGCAGAATACCCTGGGATAATGTAGCAAAGCTAGCTTTGTCAGGAATCCCAGACTGAAGTAGCCAGTATTACAACAATGTTTTTACCAAAATAGTAGAGCTGGGTTTGTCAGAAACCCAAGGCAGAACTGGCCAGAGGTTTGTAGAGTACCCAGTGATGTAGCAGGCTGGGTTTGCCACGAGTCCAAGGCAGCGCTAAAGAGTAGTACAGCAGAGTGCATATTGAGGTAGAAGAGCTGGGTTTGTCAGTAATGCGAGGCAGAACTGGCCAGTGATGTACCTAGTCCAAGGCAGAGCTAGCCAGCTGTAGAACAGAGAGGTAGAAGAGCTAGGTTTGTCAAGAGTCCAAAGCATAACTGGCCAGAAGTATAGCAGATTATCCAGTTATGTATCAGAGCTGGGATTGTGAGGAAGTATAAAGTCTGAAGCAGTCCATGGTAGTGGTATGAATACCAACTACTTGAATACTCAGGCTACATGCTGCAACCTGAGCTGACATTATTACGCCTCGCAGCGTGATGTCAGACCCAGTAGAAGGAGGAGGATGCAGTGCTCTCCACTGAACGAAGCAAGGTGAATAACATATTCCATAGTGAGAGAGAATACAAGCCATTTTGTATTCTATAGAAACCATCTTGTCTTATAACTGAATGATGTCATAGGGCTCAGCTAACACTGATGGGTGGGGAAGTTTCACATTTCTGCACACACCCCTGCAGCTCTTATTGGTGCATGGTAATTTATTTGTTTGGGATACTATATAAGCTGGTCACATGATGTAATAAAACAGAATCTCTCAGTACACCATAGATGCTGTGTGCTTTATTGATTTCTCCAAGGGCTTGTAAAACAAATCTTATTAATTTGGAATTCCAATGGCATAGACGGAGTGAATTTCGCTCACAATAGTGAGGGGAAAAGAAAAACCTGGCTTCTTGTAAAACCCACCACCATAACAGTGGGCCCAGTTTTACCTGTTCAATAGCGCCTCTTGTCTTCCATGTACATCATTCAGATATGCATGAAGCCCAACATTGAGACCTAATGACATGTGAAAAAGGCTTACATTTTGGTTAAGAAAATGGTGTTGGATGTCTCTTATTCTTAGATTTTTTTTAGCTAAAAAATGCAAAAAAATTTCTTGACAGCTGTGTTCATATTGTCTTATGTATACAAATGGATGTCTATAAAGATAAATATATATGTAATATGACAGAAATAAATATAAAAAGTGAATAATTGTACAGTAAATTAATCCATAAATCCCTTTATCCTAAAACGTAACTAATGTATATAAATATTTCTTTTAACATTTTTCTATAGGAGCATCAAAGGCGCCAGAGATTGGAGGCCACTGTAGACACAAAATATAAACCAAAGATCGTACCCAGGCATTTTCTCTACTTGTGTGTAAACTCCGACCTCAACATTCATCTTTCTTAAATAATCTGTGACAGGTTGACTAAATTGATGTAAATCTCGGATCTTTCCTAACGCTCTGGATACTTATATTGCTGTAACATGTTGCAAAATAGCAAAGTACAAAAGGTTTCACAAGTTTGTACACTAAGGTGGGTCACGTCAGCTTCTCACGAGCGGTTTCTTACCATAAGGTCCATAAATAACACAAAAAAATCTTCACTTTTTGGCGACCTCCAGTTTCAAGCAAGGCTATCATAAGAATAGATCTTCCATTCAGGAAAAAATAACTGTACGCGATGAAATTAGTTTGTGAATGCGGCTCCAGGTGTTCCTGCTCTTTCCGTGGCATTCATAGGTACACACACGTATTCGGAGGTGACTGGCAGAAGGACAAACACAGGTGAAGCTACACAAAGCAGACACGCTCAACTGTGAGGTCCTATCATGGCATGTGATAAATGTTTGCGATGCAGGAGCCACCTTAGTTCCTTCTGGGAAACCTTTCTGGCTCGTAGGTGGAATCAAGACTTGATCTTTCATCGTACAGGAAGTGTGCACAAAACAGTCATTCTTCAGCCCGATGACCAATAATCAATATCTACTGCTGATTGAGATGATCCAGATATCACCACTGCAACGTGCAAAGAAATGTTATATATAGGGAGAAAAATATTTGGAGATTTCAGATATTGCATTTCTATAAGCAGAAAAAACACCCACCTCAACATCAGGCTTTTTAGTGATGGATTTTCAATATTATGCACCTACTAATTTAGATAGATAGACCGATAAGATACATAAATACACAGCATAAAAAGTCAACAGCACCACAAACAGGTAACATAGTGACCTAATCATCCTGCAGAGTTGAAATGTTGGAATAATTGAGGTCCTTCCTTGTGTTCCATCCTGTCTAGATCTATGGTGAGGAACCTTCGGCACGCAGTCAAATGTCCTTTCCTCCGGCCTGAAGTGTTCTGGACAGAAGTTCTGTTTTGCTGGCCGATGGCACTTTAGTTCCTCTTTGAGCGAGCCCATGCACACAGCGTCCAAAACGATGGATGCAATGAAGGTTCTTGACGCTGGCCAGTGTCAGGACATACTTTGTTGGCGGAGTTGGCATGCTCCAAACTTCCATGTACCTGATGAAGAAGGCGGCCTCAAAGTCTCCAATTGTCTTCCTTTTGTTCCATCCCTCATCACTACTCTTACTGTGTCTGCATACATTCCACCTTCATTCCCCATACTGTAACCTAAAATTTCCCCCCTTGCTCCCTATACTTTCCTCAAATATGTCTCCTCTTGCTCCCCATACTGTGTGTGTATTCATTCCACACCCTTGTTCTCCATGCTGTGTCCTCAAATTTTCCCTCATCAGTCCCCATAGTGTCTCCTCAAATTCCTTCCCCCTTGCTCCCCATATGTCCTCAAATTCCTATGCCCTTTGCTCCCTTTACTGTGTCTGTAAACACTCCTCACCCACCCTGGCTCCCCATAATGTGTCCATGTACAGTCCCTCCACCCTCTCTCCCATACTGTCTCCTCAAATTCCTCCCCCCTTGCTCCCCATAATATGTCCTCAAATTACTATGCCCTTTGCTCCCCATACTGTGTCTGTAAACACTCCCTACACTGGCTCCCCATACCGTGTCCATATACAGTCCTCCCACCCATACTGTGTACTCAAATTTATTTATTTCTCCCTTCCCCCTAAGTACAATAAATCTTTTGTGTCCTCAGCTTCATTGGAGCACTTATCGCACCAAAGTTCTGCCGCCTAAGTAAAGTCGAGAAGTGACGTTAGCAGTGTGATCAGCTGACCTCATCACGCTGCTGACGTCGCCCTGACTCGGAAGTGCTGGCAGTCAGAGCTTTAATTGTACTCGCACCTGAAAGTACAATTGATCGATGGGAGCCGGTGCTTTGCACTTTCTCTGAGCTGGCTGTCGGGTAGACAGCTAGCTCAGAGAACATCTGACTACAGGGGTTGACAAAATGCAGCCGCCGGGGAGACATCTCTGACCACCACATCATCCGGCCCAATGGAGTCTTCTGCCAGCTGCGCCCAAGGCAAATGCCCCGCCTTCCCCCAGGTACGCTGCTGCCCAAGTAGCCTAAAAACTACAGTATTAGCTTCAAATAAGCCAGAATTATTATTGTTTTGTGTGGGAATAC
Source organism: Anomaloglossus baeobatrachus (assembly GCF_048569485.1). NCBI lineage: Eukaryota > Metazoa > Chordata > Amphibia > Anura > Aromobatidae > Anomaloglossus > Anomaloglossus baeobatrachus. The sequence continues at coordinate 53,207,482 of NC_134356.1, read as the reverse complement.
TAAGTTCAGACAAAGTTTAAAAAGAGTTTCCACCTCTATGGAAGATTTATCTGTACTGGCTTCAAGTTGAGCATTTACAGATCAGGTGGATTTCTGTTTCTTGCTTCTCCAGATTACACATATTTGGATCATGGCTGCAGGTCAAAACTCTTGTCAAATAAATACAAAAATAATACAGTATTCTAGGAAATAATACATTAATTAATATTACGGGAAGTCGCGTAAGAGCAGATGTTGTAGGCGGAGGAGGGGACGCAGCGCTCTCCCTACTGCTCGGGTCCGGCCGCCGCTGCTGCTGCGGCCTGCTGCTGCTCGGTGGCTTGAGCGATAGGCCGGATCCCGGGGACTCGAGCGGCGCTCCTCGCCCGTGAGTGAAAAGGGGTTTGGATTTTGGGATAGTTTATTGTCCGTGACGCCACCCACGGTTGTGGTGATTGTGTGGACACCACCGCTGCGCTGTATGGGGATCCCGGGAGCGGTGACAGGGAGCAGCAAAGTTGTTAGTTCTCCCCGCCGTGGGTAGGGGGTGGTTGTCCCGGGGCCCAGTGATGAGGTGGGGGATGCTGGACGGCAGGGCCGTTGCAGGGCTTGGCAGGGTGCAGGGACGCGGGGGCAGCGCTGTGCCTCACGGCACTGTGGTACTCTCTCAGCCTGAGACAGGGACACAGTTATCGGTAAAACACACGGCTGGAAAGACGGTTCCCACGGATGGCTGCTGTTGCTTTTCCCCGGTAGTTGACAGTGACGGTCTCTGTCCCTGCACCTAGTGTTATGTTGGTAGCGATGGGTTCCCACCGGTAACCCGGCTCCCCGGCTTGGATATGGGCCAGAGGAGCCCCTCTTTGCCCGCAGGCGCTGGCCCTGAGAAACTGGTGCCTTGGCGGTGGCGGTGTCTCTCTCCTACGGTTGGACTGTTGCCTTCAATCGGGCTGTTGGGAGACCCAGGAGGTCCCCTTCACTGACGGATTTGGCAAATTCACGGCGACTCCTAGCCTTGCCGGGATCCGAAAGGCCCCTGCCAATGGTGCTGGCTTCTCTTCGTATACCGCTCCGGTACCGCCGGGCCACCACCCGTCCACGGTCCTTTCGGCAACCTCCAAGCAGCCTCTCCTGCAGACAGTCACCGCCGTCTGCTGACCTTGCTGTCTCAGTCCGGGGCACACACCCGGACCGACTTCAGGCTCTCTAACTGTCACTTTTCTTTGCCACTTTTACTCCTCTCACTACTTTTCCCTCCTTCCACTTCTACCTCTCAAACTGATCTCAAAACCAGGAGAACAGAGTAAATTTGCTTCAAAAGGTATCAAAAATTTATTAACAAGTTATTGAACAAATAGTATCAAGTATAAAACAGGCACAAGGGGAGACAGTGATGTAAAAGGCAATAGCACCTGGGGGGCTGTACGGCTAAAAAGAAATCAGATCTCTATCCCTCAGGCCATATGTGTCCAACAGAGCAAGAAAAAAAGCCCCAGTGGGCTCATTTATCATAGGCACAGCCAAATTTATTAGATGATCACACAGACCTGAGTAGAGAATGAACAACAGGCAAGCAGTGAATATACTGAAGGAGCACATGCATCGGTCAGTCCCTAGTATATAAAGAAGCCCATAAAGGTTCAATATGCAGAGTAAAGCTGGGAAAAGCCAAATGCACGTGGACCTAATCCCACAGCACTGCTAACCTGTGATAGCCAAAGATCGTGCAGCCGACCAGGGGTGACAAGAGGGGGTTTGAGCCCCTAATACAAACTCCAACGTACGTTTCACGGATGGTGAAGTGTTCGCTTCGTCAGGGAGTGAGTACATAGCACAGAAGGGCTGCTATAAATAGCCCTCAACACAGCTGGGGCACCGCACTGGTAAAAGACGGCGCATGCGCACATCGCGCCACACAGACCCAGCACCTCCCACCGGCCGTCACGATCCGGCGCATGCGCGGGAGCGGGGACGCATCTCCATAGCTCCCGCGCATGCGCCCCGATCGGTCAGAGACAGCCGCGGAAAGCCGGGTCGGCGGCGAGAAATGCGCAAGCGCACATCAGTGCGGCACGGAGCACAGAGAACCAGGTACACAAACTGATATAAGATCATGGAACATAGATAAAAACAACAGTTCGTAATAAGATAATATAACAATACAGCTGCATAATCCGGTTCCAGGGGTCCGTATGTAAATGGAGAATAGAGATCTAACAGGATCACGGAGCACAAAGAACCAGATACACAAGCTGATATACAGTCATGAATCATAAATAAAGACAACAAATCATAATAAGATAACAATACAGCTGCATAATCCGGTTCCAGGGGTCCGTATATACATGTAGAATTGAGATGTATCGAAAAAGATCATATTTGAAGACCCAGATGAGAAATCTGTGCTAAATAACAGAGATAAAAATAGGGGAAAACACAAAATAAGGAAAAATAGTTAAAACATGTTTAACAAACAAACACATTGGGCCACAAAAATAGTGAGCCACCGTATTGAATGTATAAAAACAATAAAAAACCCCTAAAAAAAGAAAAGAAGGGGAAGGGGGCAAACCCAAGGTGGTGTTAAAGAAAAGAGGCAAAGCTCAAAACCTCGTTGAGACCAGATGGGGCGACTGTTCCAAGAGTGACCATCCATCTAGTCTCACGCTGGGCCAGCTTCCGCTTGATGTTGCCACCACGGATGCCGCTGTGAATGACTTCAATGCCGCGAACCAATAGAGATTTAGGATCACAACCATGGTGTGATTTAAAATGGCGCGGCAGCGTCTTCAAAGTGGCAAAATCATCCACTGTTCGAGCTGCCGCAATGTCTCGCACGTGTTCCCTTACGCGGATGCGGAGCTCACGGGATGTCAGCCCAATATAAATGAGTGAGCACCCGCATACCGCGTAGTAAATCACATTGGATGTACCACAAGAAATGTAGTCTCTGATGTCAAACTCACGCCTCCCATCAGCAGATGTAAACACAAAACTGCGCGAGACATTGCGGCAGGCCAGGCAGTGGCCACAAGGGAAGCAACCAACTCGAGGTGAGGTAGAGCCAAGAAACCCGGACGGAGGCGGAACATAGTGGCTCTGAACAAGCTTATCCCTGAGATTTGAAGACCTTCTGGCAGTCATCAAGGGATAGTCAGATAGTGAATCCCTAAAAGCGGGATCAGTCCTCAGGATAGGCCAGTGGCGATTAAGGATGGCCCTCATCTGCTGCCACTCACTATTATAGGTGGTAATGAATCTCACACTGGAAAAATCCTGAGGAGGTTGTTCTTGTCCTCTCAAACTGATCTGCCTGGTTTCCCGCCTCCAGGACTGTGAACTCCTCTGTGGGCGGAGCCAACTGCCTGGCCCACCCCCTGGTGTGAACATCAGCCCCTGGAGGAAGGCAACAAGGATTTTTGTGTAGCTTCGGTGTACCTATTCGGGGTGTAGGGTGTGGTGGTGTCATGACCTGTGACCCCTGGCTTGCCCAGGGCGTCACACAGATGCGATAGAGTTTCATGAGAACGGAAACGGCAGTTATTGACCCTGTGTTTGTGTGTCTTGTGAGTCAATGTTATTTATCCGTCAGGAGGAAATTGAATAAGTTCTGCTTTACACACATTTTGCAAAACACAAAGAATGAGGACAGACAAAAATTCATACAATGCATCCTCATCCTCCTTCATTGTTCCACAGGATAAGTACAAGGTATGATTACTGATAAAGAGTCCTGATTACAATAAAAAAAAAAAACACTAAGCACTCTCCTCCGATATTGGTGTTTTGTCTCTTAGCATTCTCGTGACACTGTTATATTATGTTAAACTTACACACAATTTTTGAAGGAACTCGGCATGGAAGTTGGTCCAAACATCTTGGAGAACCAACCACAGATCTTCTGTGTATGAGGCTTGTACAAATCCTTCTGTCTCTTCATGTAATTCTAGTAAGACTGGATGATGGTGAGGTCAGGGCTCTGTGGGGGCCGGATCATCGTTTCCAGGACTCATTGTTCTACATTACACTGCAGATAGTTCATAATAACTTTGGCTCTACGTTTGGGGTCATTGTTCTGCTGCAGAATACATTTGGAGAACCTTCAGAAATCAGATTTAGTTGGTGCAATTATAGATAGCATTACTCATTGAGTAACAGGCAAAGCATCTTAAAAGGAGCAACATGAATGAGATCAAGAAGGAGAGACTGTAAAGGGTGCTTTACACGCTGCGACATTGCTAGCTATTGCTAGCGATGTCCAGCGCGATAGCACCCGCCCCCGTCGCTCGTGCAACATTTGGTGCTCGCTGCCATAGCGAACATTATCGCTACGACAGCGTCACACGCACATACCTGGTCAGCGACGTCGCTGAGACCGCCGAACAATCCCTCCCTCAAGGGGGAGGTGCGTTCGGCGTCACTGCGGCGTCATCAAGCGGCCGGCCAATAGAAGCGGAGGGGCGGAGAGGAGCGGTACGTAACATCCCGCCCACCTCCTTCATTCCGCATTGCTGGTGGACACGCAGGTAAGGATATGTTCGTCGCTCCTGCGGTGTCACACATAGCGATGTGTGGTGCCGCAGGAGCGACGAACAACATCGTACCGGTGGCAGCAGCGATAGTAAGGAAATGAACGACGTGTCAACGATCACCGTTTTTGAACGATTTTGTGATCGTTGATCATCGCTTATTAGTGTTACACGCTGCGATGTCGCTACCGGCGCCGGATGTGCGTCACTAACAACGTGACCCCGACGATATATCGGTTGCGATGTCGCAGCATGTAAAGTGTCCTTTAGTGATGGTTGTGTTGGGTTATGTACATTATTGGCCATATGGTGGAGAATATATGTCTGGCTCTAGTCACATCTACAAAAAACAAAAATATGTTTTCAGCCTACCGTTGTATGCCTTGAATGTCAAAAGTTTTTTCATGCACGGAGGCCAAGGGGAACGGAGGCCAGGATTGGAGGCCAAGGGGAACAAACTTCAAAATATGTAGAAAAAACTTCAGCACCATAACAGGAATCCAACCAGGAAATAGATAAAAAAGTTTTTCTGTTTTATTAGATCATAATGTTAAAAAAACATTCAAAAATTAAAAAACATGACCAAAACCTGACATGTTTCGGACCCTAAAACATGGTCCTTAATCATAAGTCAAAGAGGTCCTATGAGTAAGGACCATGTTTTAGGGTCCGAAACATGTCAGGTTTTGGTCATGTTTTTTAATTTTTGTATGTATTTTTAACATTATGATTAGGGATGATCAAATACCTCAAATATTCGGCTTCCAGAATATTTTCCGAATACCTCGCCACTATTCGACTATTTGATGCGCAATGTAAGTCTATGGGAAGCCGGAATAGTACCGAATAGTTGTTATTCGGGTTTTCTATAGACTTACATTGCGCTTCGAATATTCGCGAATAGTCGAATAGCAGCGAGGTATTCGGGAAATATTCGCGAAGCCGAATAATCGAAGTATTCGATCATCCCTATTTATGATCTAATAAAACAGAAAAACTTTTTATCTATTTCCTGGTTGGATTCCTGTTGTGGTGCTGGAGTTTTTTCTGCATATTTTTCTAGTCACATCTGCATATCTTGTGTGACCAGCCTTTGACTTTCTCACTTCTCAGTAAGCTTACACACAATTTTTGAAGGAACTTGGCAGGGAGGTTGCTCCAAACATCTCAGAGAACTAACCCCAGATCTTCTGTGTATGAGGCTTGGGCAAATCCTTCTGTTTCTTCATGTAATCCCAGACAGACTGGATGATACTCTGTGGGGGCCGGAACATCACTTCCAGGACACTTTGTTCTATGTTACACTGCAGATAGTTTGTAAGGACATTGGCTCTATGTTTGGGGTCATCGTTGTCCTGCAGAATAAATTTGGAGAACCTTCAGAAATCACATTTAGTTGGTTAAAAAATAGAGAGCATTATTCATTGAGTAAAAGGCAAACCATCTTCCAAGGAGCAAAGTGGAGGAGATCAAGTAGGACAGACTGTTAGGGGCACTTTGCACACAACGACATCGCAAGCCGATGCTTGCGATGCCGGGCACGGTAGTCCCCGCCTCTGTCGCAGCAGCGATATCTTGTGATAGCAGCTGTAGCGAACATTATCGCTACGGCAGCTTCACATGGACTCACCTGCCTTGCGACGTCGATCTGGCCGGTGACCCGCCTCCTTATTAAGGGGGCGGGTCGTGCGGCATCACAGCGACGTCACACGGCAGGCGGCCAATTGAAGTGGAGGGGCAGAGATGAGCGGGACGTAAACATCCCGCCCACCTCTGTCATTTTGCATAACCGGCGTGAGCTGCAGGACGCAGGTAGGAGATGTTCCTCGCTCCTGCGGCTTCACTGCCACAGGAACGAGGAACAACATCGTACCTGTCACAGTCGTGTAATTATGGAATTCTCAGACGCTACACCGATGATACGATTACGACTATTTTGCGCTCGTTAATCGTATCATCTAGGATTTACACACTATGATGTCGAGTGCGACGCCGGAAGTGCGTCACTTTCGACATGACCCCTCCGACATCGCACCTGTGATGTCGTAGTGTGCAAAGTGCCCCTTAGTGATGGTTGTGTTGGGTTGCATACGTCATTGGCCATATGGTGGAGAATATATGTCTGGCTCTATTCACATGTGCATTATAGCTTCATTTCCAAACAGAATCCCCTACAAAGTACCAGACCATAAAAACTCCCAACAGACCATTTTGTTTTACTCATAATGGGTTCTTGGTGGTAATGGAAGAAGCACTCACAACAAACGCCAGTTTCTTACACTTCTATTCTAAAATGCTGCCCTTGATATGTCAGTGAGGCAGCGCACAATATGACAGCTCGAAGCTTTGCTGCACACATTCCAATCCAAGTTAATGATTTCTTTTTCCTCTTCGTTAATGAGAATTATTTAATGCAGAATCACCGCTTCTTATGAATAATTAAAAACATCATGCTCGTGCAAACCAAATGTACACCTAAAAATATCAAATAAATGACAACCTTATACAGATATTTATGTGGGTGTGGCGTCTGCTGCACACGCTGGGACCTGGGCTGACCTTTTATCCACAGTTGCCTCTTTGCGACATGGAAGCGGTTATATATAGGTTACAGGTATGTGTGCTTCAATATGGTTCAGTTTTTAATTTTTTTTATCTAGGAGGCCGCATGTCACATGAAATACATAATATAGAGTAGGACCCCCCTATTGAGATATGCCGTGAAGTGGCAGGGGTGGCTCAAAGAATTGATAAATTATTTGCTAAAAATCTCATTCTGTATTATAGTACAGATGGAATAAATCCGTGAATTTGCACTTTTATATGATGCATGCCACTCTCAGATCGTGCTGGCTCTTCTTTCTCTGTTAGGTTGTAGCTATGCTAAATTGGTCTGGTGGCTGATGTCCACCATTGCCATGCATGCCTGACTTTGGTTTGCAATATATATTCCTTCTGTTGGTAGCTGTTCATATTCAGCTGCCTCACCCTTTTCCACAGGCAATGCTAATCAAGCACCATAACTGGATCTGGTCCGCCTTTATTTATGGCTGCTGGTCTGGCACTGAGAAGGTCGGTTCTGACATTGTCCTGGCGTGTGGGCGTCTGCTGCACACACTGGGACCTGGGCTGCCTTTTATCCGCAGTTGCCTCTTTTTGCGACATGGAGGCGGTTATATATAGGTTACAGGTATGTGTGCTTCAATATGGTTCTGCTTTTAATTTTTTTTTATCTAGGAGGCCTCATGGCACAGGAAAGACATAATATAGAGTAGGACCCCACAATTGAGATTTGCCATGACATGGAAGGGGTGGCTCAAAGAATTGATCAATTGTTTGCTAAAAATCTTATTTTGTATTGTAGTACAGTTTGAATAAATCCGTGAATTTTCACTTTTACATGATGCATGCCACTCTCAGATCGTGCTGGCTCTTCTTTCTCTCTTATACAGATAATACAGCTAAATATACAGTAAAGTCCAAAAACAATAGACCAAACAGCAATTCCTTAATCATATTTTAAAATTATTAATCAAAATAATAATAATAATAATAATCTTCATTTTTATAGCGCCAATATACAGTGCCTACAAGTAGTATTCAACCCCCTGCAGATTTAGCAGGTTTGATAAGATGCAAATAAGTTAGAGCCTGCAAACTTCAAACAAGAGCAGGATTTATTAACAGATGCATAAATCTTACAAACCAACAAGTTATGTTGCTCAGTTAAATTTTAATAAATTTTCAACATAAAAGTGTGGGTCAATTATTATTCAACCCCTAGGTTTTCAATTGGGTTAAGGTCAGGAGACTGACTAGGCCACTGCCACTTTTTTTTTTTTTTTTTTTTTTTTTTTTTTTTTTTTTTTTTTTTTTTTTTTTTTTTTTTTTTTTTTTTTTTTTTTTTTTACTGCACTATTCTAAGTCCTGTTGTGTATAAATACGTGACTCTTCAGATTTTGTGTTATACCATGCCTGATGAAGAGACCTGAGTAGTCTCGAAAGCTTGCAATTATTACCATCTTTTCAGTTAGCCATTAAAAGGTATCAACCACTGAGGACTCTCTGTTCTTTTAAACAATTTTTTTTAGGCCACTGCAACACCTTGATTTTTTCCCTCTTGAACCAGGCCTTGGTTTTCTTGGCTGTGTGCTTTGGGTCGTTGTCTTGTTGGAAGATGAAATGACGACCCATCTTAAGATCCTTGATGGAGGAGCGGAGGTTCTTGGCCAAAATCTCCAGGTAGGCCGTGCTATCCATCTTCCCATGGATACGGACCAGATCGCCAGGCCCCTTGGCTGAGAAACAGCCCCACAGCATGATGCTGCCACCACCATGCTTGACTGTAGAGATGGTATTCTTGGGGTCATATGCAGTGCCATCCTGTCTCCAAACGTCACGTGTGTGGTTGGCACTAAAGATCTCGATCTTGGTCTCATCAGACCAGAGAACCTTGAACCAGTCTGTCTCAGAGTCCTCCAAGTGATCATGAGCAAACTGTAGACGAGCCTTGACATGACACTTTGAAAGTAAAGGTACCTTACGGGTTCGTCTGGAACGGAGACCATTGCGGTGGAGTATGTTACTTATGGTATTGACTGAAACCAATGTCCCCACTGCCATGAGATCTTCCCGGAGCTCCTTCCTTGTTGTCCTTGGGTTAGCCTTGACTCTTCTGACAAGCCTGGCCTCGGCACGGGTGGAAACTTTCAAAGGCTGTCCAGGCCGTGGAAGGCTAACAGTAGTTCCATAAGCCTTCCACTTCCGGATGATGCTCCCAACAGTGGAGACAGGTAGGCCCAACTCCTTGGAAAGGGTTTTGTACCCCTTGCCAGCCTTGTGACCCTCCACGATCTTGTCTCTGATGGCCTTGGAATGCTCCTTTGTCTTTCCCATGTTGACCATGTATGAGTGCTGTTCACAAGTTTGGGGAGGGTCTTAATTAGTCAGAAAAGGCTGGAAAAAGAGATAATTAATCCAAACATGTGAAGCTCATTGTTCTTTGTGCCTGAAATACTTCTTAATACTTTAGGGGAACCAAACAGAATTCTGGTGGTTTGAGGGGTTGAATAATAAATGACCCTCTGAATAAACTTTTCTCAATTTAAAAAAAAAGAAATAACATTCTTTTTTGCTGCAGTGCATTTCACACTTCCAGGCTGATCTACAGTCCAAATGTCACAATGCCAAGTTAATTCCGAATGTGTAAACCTGCTAAATCTGCAGGGGGTTGAATACTACTTGTAGGCACTGTATTCCGCAGAACTTTACAATTCAGAGATTCATATACTGTATAAAAAATTGACAATGATGGTCCAGCCATCTTGAAAAATTGGGGGATAGAAAAAGGCTGCATGAACCAGACATCAGCCAATCTTTGTGATGCTTTTGGGTGCAGTGGAGTCTGACAAAGAATTATGAGCGGAGAAATAGTGGAGGGGAAATATATGAATTGACTTTGATTAGGGAATGTGATAGGCCATCTTAAAAATATGTGTTTTTAGGGAGCGTCTGAAGCTGTGTAAGTTGTGGATCATCCTAATTTCTTGGGGTAGAGCATTCCAGAGGATTGGTGCAGCTCAGGAGACGTTTTGGAGCCGGGAGTGGGAGGTTTGGATTATTGTGGATATTAGTCAAAGGTCGTTTGCGGAATGTGGAGAACGGGTAGGGTGATAGACAGAGATGAGGGTTGAGATATAGGGGGTGCCACGCTGTGAAGGTATTTGTGGGTGAGAACAAGCAATTTAAAGTGGATATTATGATGTATGGGCAGCCAGTGCAATGACTGGCACAGAGCAGAAGCATCCAACTAACAATTAGCCAGATAGGTACATATACAGTAGGTACCGTAAATATAGCCAAATAACTACTTAATAACTTTTGAGGTGGAAGAGTGTTAACACAAAACAAATGGATAAATCAGAACAGCCTTGGAATTGGGAAGTATGAAAAAGCATGGACCCTCAAAAATACATTTTGTCAAATTCTGTGCCCCATAACATTTCTGGTCACAATTAGTGTCCCTATCAGAGTAAAAGTTAAACATTGAACTCTAGCACCTCCATAACAGGAAAAGCTACAGAATGTCCAAAAAGGGCTTGGAACAGTGCCCCAATAAGGCAGCCATAGAGTTCCCATACATGTCAATTAGTGATGATTGAGCACAGAAATACTCAAATCAGGCAAATTGGAATGCTCGAGTACTCGTTACTTGAATCAAGCAAACCGGACTGCTGGATGCATGTCTTGAGCATGTCTTGAGCAATGAATATGATGGAAGTAAATGGGAAACACAAGCATTTTTCCCTAAAACCCCCTACAATAGTCTGAGGAGGAGGGCCTGAGACAAAAAATTTTTTTACCATTTTTAAGGAATGGGACTGCTAGATTGGTAAAACCTATGCACTAAGTATAGGGCCTATCCAAAAATTACAAAGAGTGACTGCAATACAACCTGGAATACATGTGGAGGAGGGCCTCAGAATACTTTTTTTTCACATTAATAAGGAGTTGAACTCCTACACTAGTAAAAACTTTGCACTATGTGCAGGGGCTGCCAAAAAATTATAAGGAGGAACTGCATTACAGCCAGCAAATGATGTAGAGGAAAGACTGTGATTCCATTATGGTACAATTTTATAAACATTCTGACTCCCAAACTGGGAAAGCCTATGAATTCAGAGAGAGGCCTAGCTAAAATTAAAAGGAAGCATTGCAGTTCACCCTGGAAGAGATGTAAACGAGGGACTGTGTTTAAATTCTGGTATGATTTTAAAAACATTCTGACTCAGAAACTGGGAAAGCCTATGCACTCAGTGCGAGGCCTAGCTAAAATTACAAGTAGGCATAGCACATTTTAAATTATGCACACAGCTAGGAGCGGTATTATTAGATAATAGAATGTAGTTAAATTAGCCCTAAAAAGGACTGTTGGTTGTACGTGGCAGCACCAAAGACTATAATGTAGTGAACCCTGCCTAAATGCCTTTAGTACACTATCCCTACTCCAGAAGCTAACCCTACACTCAGATTTTGTAATGCCCTACCACAAGAGGTAAAAATGGCGGACACTATATCAACTTTTAAAATAGGACTGGATGATTTCCTCAATACACACAACATTGTTGGTGATAAATGATTTAATGACAAAATTTATAATTGGTGGAGGAAAGTTGAACTAGATGGACCTAGAATGTATTTAAATTATCCCTGAAAAGGTCTGCTGATTGTACGTGGCAGCACCAAGGACTGTAATGCAGTGAACCCTGCCTAAATGTCTCTAATACACTATCCCTACTCCAGAATGGGATGGCCAGGACTTAATCAGAAAACAAGCAGAGGTGAAATGCGGATCGGCCAACGAGGTACATAAACAGCAAGCAGGAAAAGTAGTCAGGTAACAAGCACACAAACTCATAAAACTGAACTGGGGGTAACAGTAACAAGAGGTTCATAGCTTTGTCTGGCAGTGGTCTGCAGACAGGAGGGGCCTAAAAAAGGGTGTGGTGTCTTCCCATTGGTTGTAGCTGAATGATGGTACTTCATCTGTGAGATACCCACCACCTACATTCAGCCTGTGGTTCTGTATCTGTCAAGGTAACGCAACCCAGTGGGTGACCATAACCTGCGTCCACCTGCGCCGCAGGCATCGACTCCTTTCCCATCATCAGCACTATGCACGAAAGGAACACGTTGTCACCTGGCGACCGGAGTACAAATTGATTGAGTGGACTACGTTGGTGACTTAACAGCCGTGTGCGGCAATGATGCAAACCTGTCTGCGGCCCTTCGTCAGGGCAATGTGACACACGTGCCTTGTATGGCTCACGTGTTGAATCTGATTCTCCAGCAATTTTTAAAATACCATCCCGGCCTACATGGCCTTGTGCAGCGGGCACGCTGCTATGTGCTCACTTTCATCCTTCGCACCCAGCAGCTCAACACCTTTCATCGCTCCTGAAGTCTTAGGGTCTGGCGGTTAAACGCCGGAAATGCGATGTTCCGACACGCAGGAATTTGAATCTGCACATGTTGCAGCGTGTGTGGCAGCACCGCAGAGCCCTGCTGAAATATGGTATGATGTATACCCTGGGCTAACTTGATCCAGAGGTGGTGCAGATCACGCTGCTGGAGTGGTGTCAGATCAAGGACCTATGCACCCTTCTACACAGTTTACAAATGTCGACGAAGATGTTTAGCACTAGCGATGCCATTCTCAGTGTGACAGTTCTGGTCATCTACAAGATGGAGCACACTGTAAGCATTATTCGGAGTCAGGTGTTGGTCCAAGAGGAAGGGGAGGAAGTACAGGAGGAGTCATATGCAGAAGGGATAATAAGATGTACAAGGTCCATACGTTGAGCAGCACCTAGGCGGCAGTTATGGTGGGGGATAGGGATTAACAAGGGGGCATAGTATCAGCAAAAATTGTTGAGGAAGGTGCAGGAGCCCATGAAGAAATGGAGGACGAACTTGCGATGGGCATGGAAGACTCAGCAGATGAATGAGAGCTTGCTCACATTTCGGTTGTGCGAGGTTGGGGGGAGAGGGCAGAGGAAGGAGGCACGATTCTCACCTCTCTGCCACCAACAAACCAAGGACTTGGTCCTCCTGGATGCACAAGACACATGAGCGCCTTCTTGCTGCACTACCTACAACATGACCCTCGGATTGTACGAATTCGAAGTAATGCGTTGCCACACTGTTAGATCCCCGGTACAAGACAAAATTTGGCGAAATAATTCCTGCCATAGAAAGGGACGCACGTATACAGGAGTATCTGCAGAAGGTGGTACGCAATCTTAGATCTGCTTTTCCAGTAAACACCAGTGCTGCACAGAGTGAATCTCAACGCTTTGTCATGGATAGGAGGAAATGGTCTTTTACTTGTCCACATCGGAGGGACCGAGGGATGGCTGCTGTGCTGAGATGGCATTGAGTACGGTGTCCCTGCAGAGTTGTACTTTTGGTCATATACCAAATAAGTTGAAAAAGGACAGATGCTGGTGAAAAGGGGAACAGGTGTGTTGGAAAGGGGAAAAAAGTTTTTGTCCGTGGGTTTGTTGGTTAAGCAAAAGTAACATTTGATGAAGAAACACCATCTGTTACGGTGGGACTGGCAGATTTGGATAAGGTGGTATATACTATGTTACCGCTATATAACGAAAATTTATAAGAAAAGAAAGAGAAAGGTATATATCCCCATCAGCAGTCAGTGTCCACCGTGCTCCCAGATGGAAAAGGAGAGGTTGGCAACTGGAAGGTTTGGTGGAGGATACAGAGCTGTGTGGCTATGAAACTAATAGTTGCCTGAACCGAGTTAGATGCCACTCGGATCTTGAGAGTGGGAGCCCTGTTAGCGTCACAGGGTCCACACGCCCACCCAGCCCAGGAACTCCCTGTTAACATCACAGGGGCCATTGAGTACGCTGACCGTGTGCATTGGGGCCACACCTGTGGACAGCAGGCGCATCAGCAGCAGCAGGCCTGTTAATGCCACTGGGCTGCACAAGCAGGACTTGTAGGACAGGAGCTGGTCTTAACCGTTCTGCGTTACCAACTGTGGTGGCGGCCTGCATCGATGCCCTATCCCTGCCTACCTCTGACCTAAAGCCGCAATGGGTTCAACACATGGAGGTGTGCTCTTTCGGAGCATAATAGAAGACTGCGCACCTCCTTGTTGGCTCCAGCCCGTTTTATAACCTTGGTCCGCCCCAAACAAGGGTGGACCACAATGCACCTCCTGGAGACAAAAGCAGAGTGACACGTCATGAGTGGCATAATGTTACGTCCGGGTGGTGGAAGCACTGGACCGTACACCGATGTCCCCCTGAGGAGGCAGCCAGGCCGGTCACCCCGCCAGAGGGTCCTGATGCACGGCAGCCGAAGCACTATAGGTAGCTGGACAGTCCGTAGAGGAGCAGGAAAGGTGGATGATGCTGAACCCACGGAGTTCTGGACGGTAGTCCGGGTGACGAGGCTCAGGGTCCGAGGCCGGGTTGTAGGGTCAGGCGGGATCCGGAACCTGCTGAGCGATGGAACGGGTCACCGAACGGAGCCAGGGACTGGAGACTGGCGGAGCTGCAGAGGTGGTGGGGCATCCGCCGAAGTCACCGTCAGGGTCCAGGGATGGACTTGGTTCGGAGCGACTGGCGTGGCAGGACAGGCTCTACGAGACAGGACAGGGTTAATGCAAGGCAAAGCACAAGGCAAAGCAATACGGGGACCTGAACACTAGCTTGCTAAACACGTAGAACAGGCCCCGCCCACCAGGAAAGAGAAACCTTATATACCCTGTACCTGTCTATGCAATATCCTGTTTCTGGGTGCTGGCCCTTTAAGAAAGGGTCAATGACCGCACGCGCGCCCTAATGCGCATGCGCGAGGCCCGTGTGCCAGAAGCCAGTCCAGGAAGCGGTGAGGAGGAAGCAGGAGCGCCCGGCTGGGAGTTCCACGTCGCAGAGGAGCGCCAGGAGCGGGGAGCTGGACGCATGGGGGCCGCAGGCGGGGACGAGGAGGCCGGGACCGGAGTGGTGACCAGGGGCGCCGCCGGGGAGCGGGGAGCGGGCCACGGGGACCGGAGAACGGGACCAGGGGACCGGGAAGCGTGACACATAACTAGCGTCCTATTTGTAACCGAAACTTCAATAATGACCTCATGGCTGCCACGACACAAACACCTCACCAGTTATCATCTGACCATCAATAATGAGGTGACAAGTCATAGGGGCGGGCCTCTGCAAGCCATTTGGGAGTGGCCTAGCCACATCGTCAGGACACCAGATGCCCTGTGGTCTATATGGGCCCGCCACATCAGGGGCAGGGCCAAAGAGTTCATTACCGGACCTAGTCTCTGATGCAGTAAGTGCCTGAGCATGCTCAGTTGCATGAAATACAGTCTCCGAAAAAAGACTATCAGCTTTAACATGGTGTCTCGGCACAAAACAGGACTTAGACCCGGCACGGAGTGCAAGTACCTGTGCAAAGAGGCTTTTCGCACTAAGTGTGGGAGCATGCGCTGTATCCCGAAATGAAGACTTAGCCTCAGGAATGGCACAGTCAGGCTGAGCATACTCACTAGGCGAAACACTGTAGTTAGGCTGCGGCTGGGTTAAATCGGCACACGCATGCGCACTAGCTGCCTCTCCACACTTACACGTGGAGGAGAAATTGCTCTTCGGGTGTTGACTTGGAGATGCTGTCTATGAACAGAAGGAAAAGCTAAAGAAAGCCGCACTTTCTATCCCTCCGAATGATCAAATGCAGCAATGAATTCCCTGAGTTTGCTATAAAATTAGCGTAGCAAAGTGTGCATGAGGGTGTCATGCAGAGGTGCTGCAAATAGATTTGCACCAGTGGGACACTAATGGAGTACAACAGCCACTTCTTGTATGCCACTAAGTTGCAGCAGTTTTTGCTAGTATAATGGCTTAGTAACAATGAGTTTGAGTGTGCAATGCAGGCAGACGTGCTGCAAATATCTTTGCACTAGTGGGACAATACAGAAGTCCAATAGCCACGTTTAGGATGCCACTAAGTTCACTCAGTGTTTGCTAGTATAATGGCTTAGTAACAATGAGTTTGAGTGTGCAAAGGGCAGGAGGGTACAGTGGCAGGGTTGTGGGTCTCTGGGTAGAGGAAAGGAAGCCTGCCTTTCTATCCCTCCTAATGGGGAAATGCAGCGAGGAAATCCCTGACCTTAGCTACACAGACGCTGTCATCTTGTGTAGCTGTTAAACTCTGTTTTCACGGACCTGTCACCTATGGCTCTGACCCTGCCGGTATGAGCCCTTAAAAGGACTGATAGAAAGTGCTATCCCTATGCTGTCCAGCGCTGTGTATGGAGCGTATACAGCTGTATCGGCGATAGGAGCTGCGCCAGTGATATCTGACACCAAGGACGCAGAAGAGATAATGGCGTCCGGACGGGCAGATACTCGTTTTTATAATGCAGGGACATGTGACATGGACATCCTATCACACATGCCGTTGCTTCTCTGGCTAAAAGTCCACTTAGCTGTGTGTGTATCTGGGATTGGCTGACATGCTGGCCGCCCCACTACACGCGCGCGCTTAGGGAAGGAAGACAAGGAAAAAAAAAATGGCGATCACCATTATCCAAACAGCAGTGATCTGAATGCGCTGTTCCCGCACACTATACACTGAAATGTCATAATAGTGTGAGTCACAGAGTGACTTACACTATTACAGCGGAAAGCCAGCTAGGAATTAGCTGGGTTTTTTGCTGCTAGAACCGTTCTCAAACGTATCTAGAACTATCGAGCTTTTGCAAAAAAGCTCGAGTTCTAGTTCGATCTAGAACAGCCCCCAAAATCACTCGAGCCGCTAACTGGAGAACCACGAACCGCAAACCGCGCTCAACTCTACACAGGAGACATTGACCCCTGGCAAGTAACCAGAGAAAACTACTCAGTTAAATAGCCCAATCTGACCCTGATTGCCAGTCCTCCACAGGTGTGTGGCTTTCATTCCACACATCAACTGCACCGCCAGCACTGACCACAAGAGGGAGCCCCATTCTGGAAAACGTATTCACAACACCTATTTAAATGCCTCTAATACACTATCCCTAATCTAGCACCTAATCCGAGCGGTATTATGATAAAATAGAATTTGCTTGAATTAGCCCTGAAAACAATTGTTGGTTTAATGTTTTATCAGCAGGTACTGTAACGCTATAACATATTGTCCCTTCTCCGAGCATGCTCACCCATCACTAATGTCAATTAAAGAGCACCCATACAGCACCAGATGACAACGCTCTTATATTGTGCCAGTGGAGGAGCCCCATTGCCAGTCACAGGTGACCTTGTATCCTGACATGGAGTCACCATATTGTGTCATTCCTCTCCGTGACACACACCTACAGTATGTTATAGCTCTACTCTACTAGACTTGTATTACATATACGTGGGGATGCAGTTTCTTCCCTATACGAGTAGAGTGAGTTAAAGCTGACTATATATCACAGGTAGCTTAAATCTATTGCTCTCCCATACACATGCATGATTGGCAGTATGGTAGACTGTATGGTGTGCAGTGCGATATTGTATACTATATGTTGTGCAGTATAGTATACTGTATGGTGTGCAGTATGATATAATATACTGTATGTTGTGCAGTATGGTATGGTATTTGTTGTATGGTGTGGTGTTCGGTATGGCATTTGTTATACAGTACAGTATGGTCTGGTATGGTGTGCAGTATTGTATGGTATGAAAGGGGGTGCACGTTGCACAAATACTAAGGCGGGCTTTGCACGTTGCGACATCGCAAGCCGATGCTGCGATGTCGCACGCAATAGTCCCCCGCCCCCGTCGCAGGTACGATATCGTGTGATAGCTGGCGTAGCGAAAATTATCGCTACGCCGGCTTCACATGCACTCACCTGTCCTGTGACCGTCGCTCTGGCCGGTGACCCGCCTCCTTCCTAAGGGGGCGGGTCGTGCGGCGTCATAGCGACGTCACACGGCAGGCGGCCAATAGCGGCGGAGGGGCGGAGATGAGCAGGATGTAAACATCCTGCCCAGCTCCTTCCTTCCGCATATCCTACGGAAGCCGCAGTGACGCCGGTAGGAGATGTTCCTCGCTCCTGCGGCTTCACACACAGCGATGTGTGCTGCCGCAGGAGCGAGGAACAACATCGGACCATCGCGTCAGCGTAATTATGGATTACGCCGACGCTGCACCGATGATACGATTACGACGATTTTGCGCTCGTTAATCGTATCATCTAGGCTTTACACACTGCGATGTCGCATGCGAGGCCGGATGTGCGTCACTTTCAATTTGACCCCACCGACATCGCACCTGCGATATCGTAGTGTGCAAAGCCACCCTTAGTCCCCTTTAAACAGCCAAGAGTAGCATCCACTGATCTAATATTGGTGACAATATATTCCTAGTTGGCGTATAGAAGTGATTATACCCTTTCCTCCGTCTGTGCATGCTCTCCTGGCACCACACATCCTCCACACCTGTACAATTGGGAAATCTTGAAGAAACGTCTAAAATGTCTAAAGCAGATGCCATCCGATGATGTGTCCTGACCGCTGCACGGTATCCGCACTGCCTCAGTAATCGCCGGGAGATATGTACTGATTGATGCACGCAACGCACTAACCAAACACAGCAGCACAATAACGCGCCGCACATTCACACTTACTGTAGCAGAAAAGTCATTTTCAAACAAATATCCCAAATACTTCTCTGTTCAATGGGAGGGCGAAAACCAGGCATTCTAATGTGTGAATCCAAGCATGGCGGAGGTCACTACTAACCGCTATAAATCTGCCTTTTACTTAAAGGTTGTGAAAATAATAAAGAACAATTAGCACAATCGGATGTCAGTCACTTTCAATATGCGGGGAACATCAATGAATAGAATGCAAGAAGAAATAATGACTTTAATGTATAGTAAACAGGCACGTGTAAGCGGCACAGATACATACGAGGTCTTCCATGTCACCACAGGCTCGGAGTTATAGAAAGGTAATGCCGATTTGGTCCACAGAGGGCACTGCACCAAATCTGAGGCCCAATGATATTTGGTTGTATATGGCCACATTTACACAAAGAAATGTGGAATAACTATTGATTTACTAAAGTATACTTAAATCCCCAAAGAGAACAGGAGCATAAAAACATGATTTTAATTTATTTTGCTCTTTAAAGATGATTTGTCACCAGAATTCACCATAACTGCTTAGATTGCTAAATAGATCTCTTAAACTTAAGATTAGTGTTGTCATGATGTGACTGGGATAGAGGGTGACAGGAGCTCCTATGCTGTCACTCACACTAGGGGACCCAAGGCTATCAATAATCTCAGGGTTACTCCTGATGGTGGCGATGCTGGAGTCTCAAGCCTGGCTATGCTTCTGACTAGTACTACTCTGATACCCCCCTCCCCTCAGGAAAGGATGGGGCAGCAGTGAGATGGAAACAAAGATAAAGACAGACAAGGGAAAACCAAAACTCTGACACACATAGGAATGAATAAACAATGAGAGACTCAGGAGAAAAGCAAGAGCTGGAAGGTAGCAACAAAAGGGATAACTCCACAACTGCACTCAGCAACAAGTATAACAACCACCAGATAATCTGGATCACAACACCTCACGAGATATGATAAACTATAGCTGTCATAGATGAAAGGCTCCAGCCAGCATATATAGAAGGGGAGCAGATGGGAAGGTCCATGGTTATTGGGACCTTCCCAGCCTAAAAATAGCAGCCCGCAGCCACCCCAGAAGTGGCGCACCACATTAGATGCACCAATTGTGGTGCTTTGCCCAGTTCTTCTAAATAGAGATCTGTGCTCCCGCACCTGAATCCTGGTGGCTATGTTGTGGATGTGGTGGGAGAGAAGATCTCTATTTATAGGGTGTTATAACTATAAGAACCCTGCTACTACAAGACGCTGGAGGATTAGATTAACCAGGACCTGGAAGGTGACCATCACTGATTACCCTAGATGAATATAGGCGTGGAAGCGCACTTTATACCCGGGCAACAACGTGAACAAGACCCATATTGGGTCGAAACATTGTGTATTTTAGGCACTCATCCTCAGGATCACCTACTGCCCTATACCATGTATCTGTACATATATTTTGAACACTTTTGCAAATTATCTTCGAGTGTGCGGTGATTAGGACAATTGACTACGTGGGATACTCATCCCCTCTACCAGCACCTCTACCCGGTCGGAGTGCTCGCTATACAAAATCTATAAGCTGCATCTTCCTATAGGAGCATACCCTAAAAGTTGCTTTTTACATTCACACCTACATCCACAAAATGCACCACTACTAGCTAATACCAGGATACCAGATTCTGATTCCAGCTTTAGACATAAATACAAAAGGAAACATCATGTAAATCACTCAAACATTATTTAATTACATCCAACATAGAACAATTAAAATATTTCCCGTTTACTGTTATAATGTCGTCAGGCAAAGACTAGAAAGACGTGTTCCACAGTCTAGACATTGCCTCCTCCAATGAAGTAACATTAGCTCTACGAAACACGATTGTTCTTTTCTCATACCAAAAGGGGATGAGTATTTCATAACTGGACCAGTCAGGTGAGAATCAAGCACAATACGGGAGGTAATTGTGAAGCCCCGCAGGTTTTGTGTCGGTGTCGGTGCATTACCTTCAGGGACTCCACGTTGCTGGATCTCCGTCACTGGTAGGAAATCTTCTTGTTTGATCGTGACGCCACTCTCAGTATTGCGGCCAGTGGGGACCGCCACTGCAGGTTGAGGGTCGCCTGGGGCTGATGGTGTGTGCAGTTAGTTGGAATAGCCTCCTGAGAGTGAGGCAAGCCCCAGGGCCCAGTGTAGGTTTGTAGTACCACAAGTCGCAGAATAACCACACAGGCAGGATGTCTTTCAAGGGCTTTACTCACATTTGATGGCAGGGTGAGTAGCCCGGGCGTAGCTGGGATGAACCAGATGGGAACCAGGTATCCTTCAGGCTGACTTTATGAGGGTGACTACTGACTCGCCTTCCTTAGCCCTTGGTGGTTTGGGGTGACCCCGACTTTTAGTCCCTATGGGGGTCACCCAGGGAAGATGCTCCAAGCCTCTCTCCCCTTCGTTGCCGTTTGCTTGTTCCCTGGACCAGGCCACTCCAGCCTCTTGCCTCCTGTGACCTATGGGCCCTACTTGCGGTTACGTGGCTGCGGCTTTTGGTTGTTGTGGTGTGGGCTGTAAGAGCCCCACACCGGCAGGTTTAGCAGGGAAAGGTGAATCTATCCTCGCTTCGGGATCTGCCGCCCGGTTGGGCCTGGTGCTCTCTAGAAGTCTCCTTACTTCCCACTCCGTGCACTCTCTAGCTGAAGCTGGCTTTCAGGCAGCACTCCTAGTTGACCGTTCTCCCCCGTCTGTAGTCACTGCGCGGGCGCTGTTAGACAGCATCAGCCCCACAGGTCTGCTCCTCACTGAGCCCTCTGGAGTTCTCCTTCTAACTGACTCACTGCTCCTCCTCTCCTGTTCTTGCCTACGCCACCTAGCAACCAGATTCTCTTACCACACCCCTTGAGAGGAGATGGAGGCTTTTAACCCCCTGCCACTATTCCAGTGGAGGTATAGGCTTTGCCCCCTCCTGGGATCCCCAGGGGTCCTCTCATGGGTACATGTGTGAGACCTGATCACTATGCGCCTGTGTTCCACACCCCTGTCAGCCTTCTGGATTACCTGTATTGTACTGTTCCCAG
Organism: Anomaloglossus baeobatrachus; assembly: GCF_048569485.1. Classification (NCBI taxonomy): domain Eukaryota; kingdom Metazoa; phylum Chordata; class Amphibia; order Anura; family Aromobatidae; genus Anomaloglossus; species Anomaloglossus baeobatrachus. The sequence continues at coordinate 53,185,726 of NC_134356.1, read as the reverse complement.
CATGGGTGCAGCACTCAGTGGTGCCTGACCAGGTCAGGGGCGCCACATTCCCCCTTAGTTATCACCAGCACGTCCTCGGGCTGCAAGACAACATTTTAAAATGCATAAAACATTAAAACATGTAAAACATTTAAAAGCACCAGGTGTCAGACATCACCACCCTCCACCCACAAGTCCGTTAACCCACCCAAAACCCTCTCAGGAGGCAGGTCACCGGTCCTGTTGGTAACCAGGTCTGGGCCATCTACTTCCCCAGACCTTTCCTCCAATCTTCCTCTCCCGTTGGCCGCGACTTCAGCCACTTCTGGCAGGATGTAGAGGCGGCTTTCATGGGCTGGTGGTTTCAGGGTATACCTGGCCTGGTGGATCCGCGCCGTCAACCTCTTCTGGCAGGATGCAGAGGCGGCCTCCACAGTTGGTGCTGACCAGGTACCCTCTTTGTGGTGGTGAGCCAAGGCCCCATAAACAGGCGTGCTCTCTGGTCGCAGGTGAGCCAAGGCCCTTTTCTACGGACGGGCCCCCCTGGTTGCAGACGAGCCAAGCCCCTAAACAGGCTGGCCCTGGTGGTGGTGCCACTGGTGTAACTTTTTACACTGCGAGAGTTTGTGGCTATAGCAAGTTCATAGCCTTAAAGTTTATTTCTCACAATAGTTTTTGTGGGCGCATTTCTTAAACGTTGCAAACAAAACTTTTCAAAACTGGTCAAACTTTCTTTACTTCTTTCTTTACTCTACTCCTCTTTTTCACTAGGGCGAGGGCACGTTGGGCACTGGCACCTGTGACTTTCTTGCTCTTTGTCTCTGTCTTCATCTGTAGGATCTTTATCTTTCCGTTCTTGGTCTTCATCGGTTTCTACATCTGGTTCTTTATCTCTATCTTGTCTTTCTTGTCTTTCTTGTCTTTCTTGTCTTTCTTGTGGCATGGGATGGCTGTAGGGTTTGCTGGTACGTAAGGCTACATCAAGTGCGTACAATCCCCTTTCACCTTGGTGCATGGTAAACTGTACCAAATCTCCCATTTTCAGATTTCTGCAAGGGTGTCCTCTTGGCAGATGAGCGTTCACATCTCTGCGGTTTACAAATATCCCTTCTTTTATTCCTGGTGCTACAATGAAGCCATAACCACTTTTCAAGTTGAAATCTTCCACTACGCCATAACACAGGGGTCCTCTAGCCTGGGCTTTGGACTCTCTCAACAAACGCTTCTCCTTTAGGTCTCTGGCGGTGACTGCTCTCTGTTCAGGAGACTGTGGTGCTGGAGCAAACTGTGTTCTTCTGCGCCGTGTCTTGCGGGCTGGATCCTTGCTTGTGGGCTCCCAGGTGAAGCTCTTAGGCAGCTCTTCTTCTGCAGAGGGGGTCAGGTCCTCCTCGTCCCAGCGGGAGTATGGCAGCATTTCCGGCTCTGAATACACATCTTCCGCGGGTGGCACTGGAGTCGGAGTCAACCCTTCTGCTTCCTGGCCTCCTCTCCCCCTTAGTTCTTCCTGGCACTCCGGCTGTGGCAGTGCTGGGGATGGATGCTCTTCAGCCGGCCCAGGCGAGGGACTCCTTGGTGTAGCTGCTGCAGGAGTTAGCAGGAGACTCTTTGGGGTATGCGGAGGGGGTATGTATTGGCTCACCAGCCATTGTGGAAATTTGGCCTCCAGGTCAGCCTTCATCTGCCAATATGCAGGGTCTTCACCCACCGTGGGCTGCCTATCAGGGACCTCTGTGGACCGGGGAGCGGTGTCTGCTCTGGCCTTACAGGCCGGGGTAAACGCTGAGGTAGTCTTTTCTTGGCGGGCCGCGCCTGGCATGGCGGCGGCCTGGTCTTGGCGGGCCGCGCCCTGTAGGGCGGCGGCCTGGTCTTGGCGGGCTGCGCCCTGTATGGCGGCGGCCTGGTCTTGGCGGGCCGCGCCTGGCATGGCGGCGGCCTGGTCTTGGCGGGCCGCGCCTGGCATGGCGGCGGCCTGGTCTTGGCGGGCCGCGCCCGGGATGGCGGCGGCCTGGTCTTGGCGGGCCGCGCCTGGCATGGCGGCGGCCTGGATCAGTGTCGCTGTTGCAGGGGGCTCTGTGCAGGCTGGGCTGGACGTCGCTGCAGCAGTCTGGGCTTGGCGGGCCGCGCCCTGTATGGCGGCGGCCTGGTCTTGGCGGGCCGCGCCCAGGATGGCGGCGGCCTGGTCCTGGCGGGCCGGGCAGGGCATCGCTGCAGGGACTGGGTCTTGGTGGGCCGAGCAGGGCATCGCTGCAGCCGCTGGGGCTTGGAGGGCCGCACCTGGCGTGGCTGCGGCCTGCTTCAGCGTCGCCGCACCGGACGCCTCTTCAGGGACCGCGGACGTGGCAGCAGGGGTCGGGGCACTTGCGCGGGCCGGGGCATCATTCGACTCACCCGTTGTTGGTAGCACTGGGGTCTGCGTCGTCGCCGTCCCGCCTGACACCCGGCGCGCAGCTCTCCCTTCATAGGCCCGAACCGCCGCGGTCATCTCCTGCAGTTCCATCCGTTCCTCCCGAATCTGCTCCACGACCCGGGTCTCCAGCCGGTTGCAAAACTGGGCCAGCTCTCGGTACCACCAGGCAGCGGAGCCTGGTTCTGGGTTCCTGCGGTCAGACGCCATTTCTTCTGCGCCGTCTTCTGCACGGTCTCCCAGCAGTGGACTCTTCGCTGCCTCCTGTAACAAGCTGTCCAGTTTCTGCTCTGCCTCTTTCAGCAGCTCCTCTCCCAGCAGCAGACTTGTGGCTCCCTTTCCTTCCCGCCGTCTCTCGACGCTTCCGCTCTCATAGCTGGCAAGGTCAGAACTCTGCAGGGGATCTCTGGGTAGCCACACCTCTTCGTGGGCGGTAACTTCTTCCAGCGCGGGCTGCTGTTGTTTTTCAGCGCGCTTTTCATGGTGGCAATATGGCGGCGCTTCCAATTTTTCAAGCGGACCGCCTAGGCACATGGTCACCTGTCTGAACAGGTCTAGTCCTTATCCTGTTCGTGACGCCAGATGTGAAGCCCCGCAGGTTTTGTGTCGGTGTCGGTGCATTACCTTCAGGGACTCCACGTTGCTGGATCTCCGTCACTGGTAGGAAATCTTCTTGTTTGATCGTGACGCCACTCTCAGTATTGCGGCCAGTGGGGACCGCCACTGCAGGTTGAGGGTCGCCTGGGGCTGATGGTGTGTGCAGTTAGTTGGAATAGCCTCCTGAGAGTGAGGCAAGCCCCAGGGCCCAGTGTAGGTTTGTAGTACCACAAGTCGCAGAATAACCACACAGGCAGGATGTCTTTCAAGGGCTTTACTCACATTTGATGGCAGGGTGAGTAGCCCGGGCGTAGCTGGGATGAACCAGATGGGAACCAGGTATCCTTCAGGCTGACTTTATGAGGGTGACTACTGACTCGCCTTCCTTAGCCCTTGGTGGTTTGGGGTGACCCCGACTTTTAGTCCCTATGGGGGTCACCCAGGGAAGATGCTCCAAGCCTCTCTCCCCTTCGTTGCCGTTTGCTTGTTCCCTGGACCAGGCCACTCCAGCCTCTTGCCTCCTGTGACCTATGGGCCCTACTTGCGGTTACGTGGCTGCGGCTTTTGGTTGTTGTGGTGTGGGCTGTAAGAGCCCCACACCGGCAGGTTTAGCAGGGAAAGGTGAATCTATCCTCGCTTCGGGATCTGCCGCCCGGTTGGGCCTGGTGCTCTCTAGAAGTCTCCTTACTTCCCACTCCGTGCACTCTCTAGCTGAAGCTGGCTTTCAGGCAGCACTCCTAGTTGACCGTTCTCCCCCGTCTGTAGTCACTGCGCGGGCGCTGTTAGACAGCATCAGCCCCACAGGTCTGCTCCTCACTGAGCCCTCTGGAGTTCTCCTTCTAACTGACTCACTGCTCCTCCTCTCCTGTTCTTGCCTACGCCACCTAGCAACCAGATTCTCTTACCACACCCCTTGAGAGGAGATGGAGGCTTTTAACCCCCTGCCACTATTCCAGTGGAGGTATAGGCTTTGCCCCCTCCTGGGATCCCCAGGGGTCCTCTCATGGGTACATGTGTGAGACCTGATCACTATGCGCCTGTGTTCCACACCCCTGTCAGCCTTCTGGATTACCTGTATTGTACTGTTCCCAGCATGGGTGCAGCACTCAGTGGTGCCTGACCAGGTCAGGGGCGCCACATAATAATATATCAAGGTTAATGCAAATGCTCCCTTCCCTATCATTAATGATGGCAGTTATGATGTCACTGAAAGCACTTTCCATGCCTCTCCCTTATCACTTTAAGACTCCTGTCAATCACATATACAGTGGAACCTTGGATTACGAGCATAATTGGTTCTGGGAGTGTGCTCTTAAACCAAGTTACTCTTATATCAAAGCGAATTTTCCCATAGGAAATAATTGAAACACAGACAATTCGTTCCACAACCCAAAAATATTTACTTTAGTTATACAAACTTATGACAGAAATACAAGATAATGTACTGTAGTCATATAAAATGATTACAGTACACTAATACAAAATACTGTGCAGTAAAAAATAAAGCAAATTAAACTGCACATAGCTTACAATAGAATTGTTGGTGTGCGAAAGGTACACCATAGAAAGCAAAAATAATGTATAAATATGACAATCTTTATTCTAGTAGAGGACACAAAAAACACCCCCCAAATCAATACTCCCCAAAATAAGGGCAGAACTAAGCCAAATGTGGGGTAGGAATACTGCACAGGCAATTAGATTACAGCAATGTGCTGCACTGGTTAGCAGAAAGAAAGTACAATAAATACTGTATCCACAAATGCAAATTTATAGACATGCTGTATAGTATATACTGTACAATGGTATACTGTATACAATCTGCAGTACATACAGTACGTACAGAAAGTTACCTCCACAGCAGGTCAGAGCGTGGTGAAAGGATGTAAGTGCACGGTGAGTATTTGCTCTTATTGCAAAGCATTGCTCTTAAACCAAGTTACAAATTTGTAAAAAGCTTTGCTTGTCTTGCAAAATGCTCTCAAACCAAGTTACTCTTAAACCAAGGTTCCTCTGTACTTTAATATTAAATAGTTAGACCTGACTTTGCAATATTTTGAGCTGCTGCAAAATAAGTAGTGTACTTAGGCCACCATCTTCTTCCAATGGTACATATCTAAGTGGGATCCTTTGGAAATATCAATAACACCCTAGAACATCTTCAAGATTCCAAAGTACCAAGACCTACTGTAGCAGTTAGATTTTTACCTATCAAAGTGCCAAGGAGCAAAGGGCCATAAAACTCCAAGACACATGCTCCATTCCTTTTAGAAGGCACTTTTGGCTGCTCAGCAACCATAAATGTTCTTAAGTGTCCTCTTGATGGTGTATCCAAAAAGGTACACTAAAGGCTGCTTTACACGCTGCGATATCGTGACCGATAGCGCTAGCGTGCGTACCCGCCCCCATCGATTGTGCGACACGGGCAAATCGCTGCCCATGGCGCACAACATCGCGCGGACCTGTCACACTACTTACCTGCCTAGCGACGTCGCTGTGACCGGCGAACCGCCTCCTTTCTAAGGGGGCGGTTCGTTCAGCATCACAGCGACGTCACAGAACCGCCGCCCAATAGAAACGGAGGGGCGGAGATGAGCGGGATGTAACATCCCGCCCACCTCCTTCCTTCCTCATTGCGGGCGGACGCAGGTAAGGTGAGGTTCCTCGTTCCTGCGGTGTCACACATAGCGATGTTTGCTGCCGCAGGAGCGACAAACTACATCGTACACGCAGCAGCAGCGATAATCGAGAATAGGGGGGCATGTCACCGATGAGCGATTTTGAACGTTTTTGCGACAATTCAAAATCGCTCATAGGTGTCACACGCAACGACATCGCTAAAGCGGCCGGATGTGCGTCACAAATTCCGTGACCCCAACGACATCGCTTGAGCAATGTCGCAGCGTGTAAAGCGGCCTTTAGGGACGATATATTGATGGGCCTCTTCGACCTCTCCAAAAATGTTCCAGTTCTTCCCAGAACAGATTAGACATTCAGAATATAGAAATTTCACCTTGGCAAAGAGGAATATTGTGTCCTGTTATGGATTCCCATGGTTATTCCATAGTTAGAGTTGGTAAGTGAATGGGCTCTGACATACAAATCTGTGTCGCTGTGAGGTCCCCTTGTGTTTTATCGCATTTAGCCCCCCTGGTTATTGAAAACTGTTTCACTTGCGCAGAGAGATACTGTACTGGTACCCAATCTGTTTGTGAGAGCTACAGTGCAATGCAGCTGGAACGGTGAGGGACCTCACAGTGATGCAGATCTCTGTGTGAGAGCCCATCCACCATCAGCACTTGCCAACTGTATTTGTTTGGGGTCTGGTGAGTGTGATATTTTTTCTTTTTTGGGGCAGGTGCCTGCTTTCTTTTGGGGGTGTCTGCTTTCTTTTGGAGGTGTCTGCTTTCTTTAATAAACAGTCCTGCTCTATTCTTTAACTTTTTAGCTGCTCGGACACTTCCTTATGGAACCACAACTAGTGCTTATTTTTGGAGTAGGGCGTATATTTTAAGCATACTCCAAAAAGCCCCCAAAAATCCAACTAGGGCTTATTTTTGAAGTAGGGCGTATATATTAAGCATACTCCAAAAAGCCCCCAAAAATCCAACTAGGGCTTATTTTTGGAGTAGGGCATATATTTTAAGCATACTCCAAAAAGCCCCCAAAAATCCAACTAGGGCTTATTTTTGGGGAAAAAGGCAATATGTGGCAATTTGACAAGTTTTGACAAGTTTCTTAGATTAATGTTATCCCAGAATTAGTCCCTTGACTTGCTGTTACTGTGCAAATGTATGATATGGTATTGAAGGATGAGAATGTTGTTTATATTTATTATATTTATTTATATTTATGTTGATTATAGACAAGATTTCCACCAGGATTCATAAATTTAGTCACTTGGACAACAGGGACAAAATTTTACCAGATATATATGTCACCTCTTGGCTAGTAGGACACTGTACTACTGGGGCACCATGTATGGATATACTGTATATCATTACTGGAACATGACCAGAAATGAGTCAGAACAAGGGGTTGATACTGCAACACTTAACCACCAGGGATAGGGTGTTAAGCCCGCTTTACACGCTGCAATATATCTTACAATGTGTCGGCGGGGTCACGTCGTAAGTGACGCACATCCGGCATTGTAAGTACATTGCAGTGTGTGACAGATACGTGCGATTGCGATTGAACGGTAAAACGTTCATCGCATACACATCATACCTGTCTCTAGAATTGCACGTCAGATTGTTCATCGTACAGGGGTAGCACTCTTCGCAGCGTGTGACACCCCGGGAATGATGAACAGATCTTACCTATGTCCTGCGGCTCCCGGCCCACAATGCGGAAGGAAGGAGGTGGGCGGGATGTTTACGTCCTGCTCAGCTCCGCCCCTTTGCTTCTATTGGCCGGCTGCCGCGTGATGTCGATGTGACGCCGAACGTCCCTCCCACTCCAGGAAGTGGATGTTTGCCAGCCACATCGAGGTCGTATGGACGGGTAAGTGCGTGTGACGGGGGTTAATTGTTTGTGCGGCACATTCAACAAATTGAACGTGCCGCACATACGATGGGGGCGTTGCAAATCGCATACGAAATCGTATGCGAAATTGCAACGTGTAAAGCAGGCTTTACACTGCCGGAGCACTATAGACACCATCTAACTAAGCCACTAGATATGGGCCAGTTCACCACTCCTGTTTATAGCAGGTTTTTGGTCATAAAAAAAATTGTTCAACGTAGCTTATTCTAGGTTTAAGAAATTAATAATGGAGTATTATTTAAATGGCATCTGTGTAAGTGTTAGAAGAGTTGTTTGGTACTTTACAATTGATGTCCTATCCCTTGGGAGTCCAATATCTGGTATCAGCTGAAATCTGATCTGGCTGCAGCGAGATATAGGCAATATTAGGCAGCACGGTTGCTCAGTGGTTAGCACTGCAGCGTTTCAGCACTGGGGTCCTGAAGTGCCGACCAGTTGTTTTGGTTCTGGCTCTCCCGAAGATTGTGCGTCTTGTCATGGGATTCCTGCAGGCAATCAGCGTTTGCTTCTCTCTCCCCTCTTTTGGACAAATTAGACATCTGGATGAGGCAAGAGCTACGGCTGCCCTCTTATTTCCTCCGCATGTCAATTACGTCCGAAGGAGATGAGAGTGAAGCCAGTGCTGAATTACAAGACACACAATCTCTAGAAGAGCCAGTGCCAACATTACTGGAATGGTGCCGGCATCAAGGCTGAGTATAAGGGGCACTTTGCACACTACGACATCGCAGGTGCGATGTCGGTGGGGTCAAATTGAAAGTGACGCACATCCGGCGTCGCAGGCGATATCGTAGTGTGTAAAGCCTTTTTGATACGATTAACGAGCGCAAAATCGTCGTAATCGTATCATCGGTGTAGCGTCTGTCATTTCCATAATTTGGAAATGACCGATGTTACGATGTTGTTCCTCGTCCCAGCGGCATCACACATCGCTGTGTGTGAAGCCACAGGAGCAAGGAACATCTCCTACCTGCGTCCTGCGGATCACGCCAGCTATGCGGAAGGAAAGAGGTGGGCGGGATGTTTACGTCCCGCTCATCTCCGCCCCTCCTTTTCTATTGGCTGCCTGCCCTGTGACGTCGCTATGACGCCGCACGACCTGCCCCCTTAATAAGGAGGCGGATCACCGGCCAGAGCGACGTTGCAGGGCAGGTGAGTGCATGTGAAGCTGGCGTAGCGATACTGTTCGTTACGCCAACTATCACCATGATATCACAGCTGCGACGGGGGCGGGGACTATCGCGCTCGGCATCGCAGCCTTGTGATGTCGTAGTGTGCAAAGTGCCCCTTAGTAACACCAGCCAAACCACATAAACCCTAGTCACCTCCCTCAGAGCTTAATGGACACACCAGGGGGCGGAGTCAGGTGGTTGGCCACGCCCACCGATGAGTTCAGAGGGCCTGAGGCAGGCAGGAAGTGCAAGTCAGTCAAGTTCAGTAGTCAAGACAGATGAATTCAGGAGGTGAAGAAGAGTGGAGGCAGGCCTATGTGACAGGTCTGCAACTGACTGTGAGGTGTGAGGGTTGTAGCCCGCACACCTTGGCTAGGAGGCATACGGTGGCCTAGCCTGCAGGAACTGGGAAGACAACTCGGTGGAACCGTGGTGGATCGGGACAGGGTAGTGGCCCGCCAGTACTGACCCGGGGAACCGACAGGAAACCGGAGCACACAGGGGTATACTCAGACCCTGAAACAAGGTCCAGAAGCCACTGGACTGAGTTAATTCACTGATTGAGGTCTGGACTATAGGTCCTTTCCCACCCAAGTCGTGACTGAAGACAACAGCCCACCGAGGGGGATAGAAAGCCACCGCACAGGCAGAGATCCCACGGGCCAGCATCTGCGGGCAAACGGGCTTTCCCAACATACTTACAGCCGGGGAGCGGACTCCCGTCGCTGAAGCACAGGCAGTCTACACATACACTACATGGTGCAGGAGAAAGGCAAAGACCACCGAACAGGGTGGGGGACCAGATGCAGCCAGCTGCGGGCACCGACCACCATCAACTTTGTTTACCAGAGACTTGTGTGTGTCAATAACAGTGAGTACAACAGTGCCATCTGGCCGCGCACCGCCCTGCACCGCCCAGCTCTCCTCAACGGGTTCCGGGGCCATCATCCCTGCCCACGGAGGGGTTAACATCTTGCTGCATAACCATCTCCCCCGGGTGCCCCGTAACTGCAGCGGTGGTGTCTACACCTTCACCACATCCCGTGGGTGGCGTCACGAACTCAAACACAGCTCCGGCCGTACACCTACCTACCACTCCCCCCTACGTAGCGCCAGCATCCTTTCAGAGCAAAGTGACCCCGAGTCCGGAGGCGCTTGAGCCACCCACTAAAGAGCCCGGATCCGAGCAGCTAAGCTGCAGCCGAGCGCGGGGCAGTACACATACCCTGACCCGGAAGTGCCTCTCAGGTCAGCTTAAAGGTTGCAGGTATTTAAGGCAGATTCCCCTTTAGGGAGGTGCCTAGGCAACAAGTTAGTTATGTTGCTAGTCCTCAGGTCCCTTTGTGCTGCTGCGGTCATTTGCTGCTGGCATCTATTTATATTTCCGTGCTGTGCTAGTTTGCTGATCTCCTGCTGCCACTACCATCCATGTCAACCGGCTAACACGATACCCACCACTGCAAGTATCCACACTGATCACTGTTGCTGTCTCTACCAATCTATCCCGGATGGATCCACTTCTCTGCCTCTTGTTGCTGCCACTCCTGTACTGTACTGTGTCCATGGTGCCAGCTGCCAGGGTACCGCAGATACACTGGGGCTGCCCTCTGCCAGCTGCTTACCAGTGCGTGTACCTGCTACCTGTTGCAGTAGTCAAGACTCGGCGTCCAGTTTACTCCCCTAGGCAAGTGAACAGTACCTTTGGTGAAGTGGACCCACTAATACAGTGCTTGCCCCGCGAGCATAACAGTTATTTTACTGTGGAGAAACATGGATTGAGAAGGGGTTGTCCAAATAGTGGAAAACCCCTGTAAGCTGATCAGTGGGGGTACCGGGTGTCGGTCCCCCCACCAGTTTCAGATTGATGACAAATTATCAGTCGTGAAGTCTCACACAACCCCTTATAGTGTAATCCGTTATTTCGGAATCAGTTTTTTCGCACACAGGCGGCATAGCTGACAGAGATGAAACATATCACAGATCGTTCATACTAGAGTTATTGCTCTGCATAGACATTTCCTTCTCCACATGATGAAAGGTTAACGTGTTACTACACAGATAACGTTTATTATCCCACCTGATAACTTATCACTGCACACACCAGCCATTTGTCAACGTCCTGAAATACTGCACTGTAATCCGTCTGTTCTCACCTATCCTGATAGGTGTGCATTACACTCCAAAAACTGGGAAAAGGGACACATGGTGCACTTCTTCCAAACCTCAAGAAATCCTATCATCTCAGGCATTCGTGATGATCTCACTTTACCAGCAGATGTCTTTATTTTTGTAAGAGCTGATGAATTTAGGGTGACAAATCGGTGATATCCTGAGCCACTACCAGACACAGACAGAAAAGGACCTGTAGCGCCCCTGAACCCTTCAGGGCACTACTAGGTACTGCATCCTGTCATAGATGTAGGGCCTACCCCCAAGGACCTGGAAACTCAATGCCGATACCAATGAAAATGTGCCGCCGCTGCAGTGGTCGAACCGCTCGGATCCGTGGGAGGTGATTACTCGTGGCTCGAGGGTCTCCGGACCCGGGGGCTAGGGGCCACACTCAAATGGAAAAGGGGGTATTTACAGGGGAGATATAGTTTGTGACGCCACCTGTGGTGTACGGTAATTGGGAGTACCGCCGCTGCCGGTGGGAGTATCCGGGGTGATGGAGTGGGGCAGCTAGGTGTAGTTACCCACCATGGGTAGGGGAAGGCCCCGGGACTCTGGATAGTGGTGTTGGGTGCAGGGGAGCGCAGGGGAGCTGGTTGCAGGGGTCAATCAGGTACTCACTCAGACATAAAGCAGACGCTGACAACGGGGTAAACCAAGTCTCTGGGTGCCGCTGCCCTCTTGGGGGAGCTCGTCTGGGTCCCGTCCCCTGCAGCACTACCTGGTGGTCTGTAACCTGCCTCCTGGCACATTAGTTTTAAAGTGTCAGTTGTGGCCCGTCAGCTTGGAGCTTTCCGGGCCCCACTACCCACTATGGCTAAGTAGAAGAACTTGCTCTCAGGAGCTCACGCTTGGAATTTCAGTGGGCTGGTTGCTTGGAAAGCCCTATCCCCCTCGTTGCGCTAGTGCCCCCGATCTCTGAGCTTCTTGGGAACAGTCCATAGAGGCCCTGTCCTCCTCAGGTTAATTTCCGGCTTCTCCCCGACCTAGGGTCCGTGTACCCCGTCGTCCTTCGGTCCCGGACCGATGATTAGGCCCAGGCTGCTGACCGTCCTCCAAAACAGGTCCCAGGCACCTTGCCTCAATCCCCTGTGACAGAGGGTCCGACTCTCCGAGGTCTAGACCACTGTCTGTGACATAGTCTTCTTCCCCTGGGAGCTACAACTCCCAGCTTCCTCAGAGCTCCTCTCAGCTCGAGGGCTACCACTGAACTGAACTGACACCTCTCACCTCCCTGCCAGACCCCTAGGTGGGTGGCCCTATTCCAACTGAAGCCGACCACTGGTGTATCTAGGATATTATTTGCTGGTGGAGGCAGTACTGCAGGATAGAGACCCAGAACCATGGGGGGTTGAATCCTGCACGGAGAGAAAGATTGTGCAGTGCCCTAAGATGACCTGAGTAGTCCAGGGGCGTCACAAAAACATATAACATACCCAGTTCCCTCACCCAGATAGGGATGACTGACTAGTTGGGGACCCAATGGATGGCCACCTAGGGGTGGAGCCAGTCCACTAGCCAACAACCCAGGGAGAGGAGACAGATGACAGGTCAGTCAGTAGTGACAATTGAAGGAGATGGACGTGTTTCTAGACGGGGTCGTGTAACGGGGACCTGAATGGTACAGGAGAGTGGTTGTCAGGGAGTGTACGACGAGGTAACCCTGGAACCAAGGCACTGACGGGGAACAGGGCCCTAGGTTAGATGATCACTTCAAGCTACCTGACAATTACCTGCACAGTGAGGGGACCTTCACGGACCTTACTGACCCATGAATCCGGAGGCACCAGCAGTAATGAGAGAGCCAGGGACAGGAACAGAACACCAACCCTACAGGGTTCACACTGCCCTCCGTACGGACCAGAGCCTGACGACCAACAGGAGGGGACCCCCAGACGCTCCAAACTACTGGTTTCATCAAACGACAGAGGGGTGCAGGGGAAAGAAGCCATCAGGGTACCACACCGGCACTGGGACTACAGGGACCAGGGGTCTGAACCAACCGTCCAGTGACAATGTGACGCCCTGGCAAAACCAGGTAGTCACAGATAGGCCCCCGCATAATACCTTCCCTCACTAGGAAACACACAGCCGACCAAAAACCCTAGTCACTCCCCTTAGGGAAAGATAGACACACCAGTGGGCGTGACCAGATGGTTGGGAAACGCCCACCCAGGGGTCTAGACAGCACAGGGTGGGAAAACAAGCAGTCTAGCTTCAGATTAGCTTTGAGTTCAGTTTGGAGAGGAGTGTGGGCTGGAGCTAAGTGTAGCTATAGCAGGAAATTTCAAGTTGAACGGTGCCAGGGTAGGAGCCCTGGTGCCACTGTCTAGGAGGCAGATGGTGGTCTCCGTCAGCAGGAGATGGGAAGACGGCTTGGCAGAACCGAGGTGGACCGGGACAGGGTTGTAGCCCACCGGGACCGACACGGGGAACCGACCCGGAAACCGTAGCACAAAGGGGGGTACTCGGACCCTGAAGCCAGTACACAAACACTCTCTGCGGTCGCTATCCCCTGCACCGAGTCACCGGCTCCTGGGGCCACCATCCCTACCCACGGAGGGGTTAACAACTGGCTGCACAACATCTCCCCCGGGTGCCCTGCAACAGCAGCGGTGGTGTCCCACTTCACCACACACCGTGGGTGGCGTCACAAACTTAATACAGCCTAGCCTGTACATCTATGTCCCCCCCATTTATTCAGCGTGTCCGCGAGACCCCCGGGTCCGGAGACCCTCGAGCCACCACCCCAGCAGGCCCGGATCCGAGCAGCGCCGGCTGCTGGCACGGGAGCGGCACAACACCATCTGCTGTGAGTAAAGTCCAAGTTGCACTGCATCCCGATCGTGTGGTCTCCGTTCTTTCCACGCCACACCTCATCAACTACACCCTGGGGCTCAACCCTACTTGCGGAGGGCCCAACATCCCGGCTGCCATCACCACCAGCCCCAGTGGACATAAACTGTGCAGCGGCAGCTCCAAATACTTAGCCACAACCCGCAAGTGGCGTCACGATATAAACTCTTTCAACTCCCCTGTATATAAATCCCTTTTTAAAATCTACCCCCAGGGTCACGGAACCAGGCAACGGCCATAGCACACTCGTGACACAGTATCCCCGTACATAGACGGCCCGGGACCAAGTACCCCATAGCCCTGGGGCGGCACAGACCCCTGTGCAATAAGCATATATGGGCCCATTGCAGCCCAAGAGCTCATCATAATGCATCATTCCACTCGATTTGGAAGTGGAAATGGACCCCTTGACCTCTTGGACCCCTGTTTGGCTGCAGCGGTTGCACCAATGATATGTCTGCCCCTGCCCTGAGCACATTAGGGGCTCTGAGATGACTGTGCCAAATGGCTATGTTAAAATCCTTGGAAAAAAATCTTTACCTGTGGCAGGAATGTAACGGCCAAGATAGCCAGCATAGTAGCCCTAATATGGCCCTGGCTCATATATACCCAGAGGTGCAGATCTTTAACAGACCAAATATCTTATCGGTCACTTTTCCAAGGACCTCTTAAAATCCTCATTCATCCTGCTGATTCACTTAGGGATTGGATTACAGTTGCCTACTGAAGTCTAAAGAGACGGATGGGTAAGGGGCACAGTGGGATGGGACGCAAAAATGAAAATGCATGTGCTGCTGCTTTCTAGTAAGTGTTTTAGCTCACCCCAATGTCAGATTTACAGCTACACTTTCTTGTACTGCAGGATAATGTCTTCAATGCTGCTACTTCTGATGCAAATGTAAGAGGTGCCTTACTGCCCCCTGAAGATGCTATGGTCTAAATGTAGATGTAGATGTTTTAGAGTAATGTATTTATGTGTTTCCCTGTGTAATTTGGCCAGCCACCACTAGGTGTCACTGGGTTCCTGGTCCCTAAATGTAGAGGAAGTCAAGGGAGTGACAGGATTGCGTGGGTTAATAGAGGGTGGACAGTCCCCAGCACAGGAGAATATAGGGAAGAGTCCTTCCTCGTTAAGGCAGATACGGAAGGGGTGATAAGAGTGAGAGGACCAACAGGGTCAGATGGAGTGGAGTGGAGTAGCGCGGTGTGGAAGGTCAAGGCAGAAAAAGGAGACAGGAGAGAAAGGATCTAGTGGACTTATAACCTCTCTATTACAGAAGGTAAAGCCAGAGGGAAAAGAGAAGTGCACCCCTTCCTAGGTTGGCGGACGTTAGCAGTGCGGACAGGAGATGGGGCCAGTAGGGTCCCTGGCATGGCGGGAAGAAGGATTCTAGGAGTCCTCTTGTTTGTATGGAGCCGGAATGTTAGTAAAGAGGAAGATAGAGTGTTCATCCCTCCCTGCCCCCCGTGTCTGTAGCGTACCAGGGTGGGTTGAGAACTACAATCCTCGCCCACGACTGACCCTCCGTGGTATGTTACACATATTGTAATGCCAGTGTCCCCGCACTGTCCTGCCCCCCTATCCCAGTGAGGACGTTGGTTCTCTCAAATGCCCAGCTGCTCTGCAGTGGCTGTCCCGTTCATGCTGCTGTCTCCTGGGGCCTGCACTCTCAACGCAGGCCTCCTGGGAATGCCAGTAGAGTTTGAACGTGGCCACATCCTTTTCTTAAAGGGTCAGGGCACCTTAACCTGGAAGTGCCTCACAGGTCAGCTAAGAGGTTTCAGGTATTGTAGAAACTGTACTCTTGAGGTAAGTGCCTGGGCAATGAGTTACTACGTTACTAGTTCTCAGGTCCCATTGTGCGGGTGCTGTCATTGTGCTGTGTTCTGGTGCTGACTCGTATTTGTGTTTCAGTGCCCCACCAATCTGCTGCCTGCTGCACCCATCCACGCCGCCGCCTATCACAATACTGGTTCCGCAAATATCCTCATCAGCTGCTGCTGCTACTGTGTCCATCCATCCATCCTGGTCGAATCCACAACATACGCTGTTGCTATTAGGAGGTGGCAGTAGTGAAGACTCGGCAGCCGCTCCAGTTCGTTCCTTGAAGCAAGTGTACAGTGCTTTTGATCCAGTGGACCCACTAATACCGAGCTCGCCCCGCGTGTATAACACATATTTCCCTGGTGGTCTAATATAGTGCAGGGACAATGGCAAGTTTCCTGGTGGTTTATGAAAGTAGAGGGGTCAATGACTGCTATGCTTGACAATTAGGTGAGTGGAGGGGTTAACAGCTGCTTCCCTGATGGTCTAGAGTAGCTTAAAGATTAATGGTTATTTCCCTGATGGTCTAGGAGGGGATGGGTTTGTGAACATTTACATGTGGTTTAGGAAAATAGAGGCGTTAATGGCCTCGTCCCTGGTGGTCTAGCATCATGGACAGGTATTTGGCCATTTCCCATATGTACATGTTAATTACCATTTCCTTCTACTTCAGATTTAGAGACCTCACTTTATATAAAATATTAGTGTTTACCTAGAGAATTCGGGGTTGGGGATATTCATCTGGAGGTTTAGCAAAAGTGTAGCCGTAACCTCCTTGGCCCAGAAGAAATCCAGGGCCTCCACCTAACCTGCATCCACCATGTGACAATATTATACGTTATGACATATTTACAATGAAGTATTCACCTATATAACCTAAGGTGTAACTTGTGGATCCCAATGCAAAAACTCCAACAGGGCTTCTCATTTGGGCCAAAGGGACATCAAGGACCCCCTGCACCAAGCATAATTAATAGTTATGCTTTGATAGTAACATAGGTCATAACATAGAAGAAGCGCCTATATAGATCTACTGGTGGTCACAACCTTGGCGCCCCCTATAGGTACATAATGGAGGTTTGGTGCTGATCAACGGTTTAGTCACCAGGAATGTTGACAGTTAGGTAAATATTGGTTACGCCCAACAAATGGTTTCGTCCATGGAGTGCAGGCAGCGCGTCTAATCATGTCAGATCACATCTGTGTTTAAATAAGGTCGGAGCTGTCTCCGCAGACATGTGATATGTTTGCTTATGTCTACACACCTCCTTATATTATTAATCAGATCATTTCATTCCGGATCTCCTCAATATGATGAATCAGCAAGTATTGAATGAAAGGTGTGAATGCAACATTACGGATCTATCCATCATCTATATATGTCTCTTTCTATCCATCATCTATAAATCTATGTATCTATCGATCTATCTATCTGATCAGCATCGCTCTAATCAGCAGAAATGCAGCGTTCCTGTGAGAGCCGGAGCTCTGTCAGCTGTCTGCTCTCATAGTTAATACATCATGGTAGCGTCAGGGGTCATCAGCTAACCCTGCGCTGTCATGGCAACACCATGGCGCCATGTGATCGTGTCACGAGCGGAGGAGGGGACGCTGCGCTCACCCACTGCTCGGGTCCGACTGCTGCTGCTGCTGCTGCTCGGTGGTGGCTCGAGCGGTGGTCCGGATTTCGGGGACTTGAGCGGTGTTCCTCGCCCGTGAGTGAAAGGGGGTGGTTTGGGTTTAGGGATATTGTCCGTGACGCCACCCACGGTTTGTGGTGAGATTGGTGACACCACCGCTGCTCTGGACGGGGATCCCGGGAGCGATGACAGGGAGCAGCTTGGATGTTGGTTCTTCCCTCCGTGGGTAGGGGGGTTGGTTGTCCCAGGGCCTGGTGAGGGAGGTAGGGATGGATGACAGGCGGGTTACGAGGCCTGGTGAGGTGCAGGGTCGCGGGGGCAGCGCTGTGCCGCACGGCACGGTGGTACTCACTCAGCCAATGATGAATGCAAAGTCTCCGGTAAAACAAACGGCTGGATGGACGGGTCCCACAGACGGCTGCGGTGTTTTTCCTCCCGGCAGGTTGATGGTGACTGCCTTTCCCTGCACCTGTGTTCTGTTACGGTTCCAATGGCTTCCCACCAGTAACCCGCTCCCCAGCTTGGATGGATGCTGAGAGAGCCCCTTTTGCCCGCAGGCTCTGGCCCTGGGAACTGTAGCCTTGGCGGTGACTGTGTTTCCCTCTACGGTGTGAGCTGTCGCCTTCAATCGGGTCTTGACTGCTGGGAAACCCCGGAGGTTCCCTTCGCTAATGGATTTGACAAATTCAACGGCAACTCCTAGCCTTGTCGGGGTCCATAAGCCCTGCCGGATGGTGCTGGCCTCTCTTTGCTCGCCGATCTGGTACCGCCGGGCCACCGCCCGTCCACGGTCCATACAGTTCGCTCCAATTAGCCTCTCCTGCAGACGGTCACCACTGTCTGCCAACCTTGCTGTACCATCCGGGCCACACACCCGGACCGCCTTCGGACTGCTCCTCTACCACTTTACTCCTCTCACTTCAAAAGTCAACTCTATCTGATCTGCTTCCTTTTCCCGCCTCCAGGACTGTGAACTCCTTGGTGGGCGGGACCAACCGCCTGGCCCACCCCCTGGTGTGGACATCAGCCCCTGGAGGAAGGCAACAAGGATTTTGTGTTTGGCTTCGGTGTGCCTAACCGGGGTGTGGGGTGTGTTGGTGTAGTTCTGTGATGACCTGGCTTGTCCAGGGCGCCACAATCGCGTCATGGCACCGCCAATAGCGGTGGAGAACAACGTGATCCCTGTCGCTGCCACTTAGAACACACTATCAAAACCTGACAGCGCGATTTAAGTTATAGGCAGGCGCGAGTGAATCTCTAATATGATTAGCAGACGTGTGGGGATTACTGAAGCCTACATTTACTGGGGGGGACACAACCTAGGACGACCAAGGTCATGAAGGGGTAAAAAAATTGGTGACATGTTCAATACTTATTTCAGTTACCGGGGGGGGACATAACCTAGGACGACCAAGGTCATGAAGGGGTTAAAAAATTGGTGACATGTTCAATACTTATTTCAGTTACCGGGGGTCACATAACCTAGGATGACCAAGGTCATGAAGGGGTTAAAAAATTGGTGACATGTTCAATACTTATTTCAAACTCTGTATGTATATATCTATGTATGTACAGTATGAATATATCTATGTATGTATATATCTAGTTATGTCATATTTTTATATCCTCAACTAGGAACAAACAAGACTGAAGTAGGTCACAAGCTGGAAAGTGCAGGTTCCATGCACAGCACAGAGTATTTCAGGGGTATGGTCACTCCTGGCCACAGACTGAGAGTTAAGCAATGGAAAGAGAACAGTCTTCCAGCAGCACAGAGTATTTCAGGGGTATGATATTCTTGTGACGGGCCACAGTTTGATAATTGCACAGTGGAAAGAGAATTGTTGTTCACCAGGACAATGTATTTAAGGAACTGAATGTCAAGATATTGTGTGGCGCCCCTGACCTGGTCAGGCACCACTGAGTACTGCACCCATGCTGGGGACAGTACAACACAGGTAATCCAGAAGGCTGACCGGGGTGTGGTACACAGGCGCATAGTGATCAGGTCTCACACATGTACCCATGAGAGGACCCCTGGGGATCCCAGGAGGGGGAAAAGCCTTCACCTTCACTGGAATAGTGGAGGGGGCCAAAAGCCTCCATCTCCTCTCAAGGGGTGTGGTAAGAGAATCTGGTTGCTAGGTGGCGTAGGCAGGCACAAAAAGGGAAAAGAGAAGGAGGAGTAAACAGTCTAAAGTCTGCAGCAGAGGGTGGAGGAGTGAGGAGCAGGAAAGTGAAGCTCAGACAGGAGCAGCAGTGAAGGTCCCAGATGTGAGCCGGTTCAGTGCAGAGTCCAGGGAGCTCGAGTGAGGAGCAGATCCCGTGGGCTGCTGTAGTCTGACAGCGTCCGCGCAGTGGCTACCGACGGGGGAGAACGGTCAACTAGGAGTGCTACCCGAAATCCATCTTCAGCTAGAGAGAGAGCAACGGAGTGGGAAGTAAGGAGACTGCTAGAGAGTACCAGGCCCAAACGGGCGGCAGATCCCGAAGCGGAGATAGATCCAGCTTTCTTTTGCTAAACCTGCCGGTGTGGGGCTCTCAAAGCCCACGCCACAACACCACAAAAGCCGCAGCCACGTAGCCACAGTTAGGGCCCATAGGTCACAGGAGGCAAGCAGCTGGAGTGGCCTGGTCCAGGCGACAAGCAAACGGCAAACGAAGGGGAGAGAGGCTGCAGCATCTTCCCTGGGTGACCCCCATAGGGACTCAAAGTCGGGGTTACCCCAAACCACCAAGGGCTAAGGAAGGCGAGTTAGTAGTCACCCTCACAAGTCAGCCTGAAGGACACCTGGTTTCCACTTGGTTCATCCCAGCTACGCCCGGGTCACTCACCCTGCCATCAACTGTGAGTAAAAACCCTGAAAGACATCCTGCCTGTGTTGAGTCATTCTGCGCCTTGTGGTACTACGCACCTACACCGGGCCCTGGGGCTTGCCTCACTCTCAGGAGGCTATTCCAACTAACTGCACTCACCATCAGCCCCAGGCGACCCTCAACCTGCAGTGGCGGTCCCTACTGGCCGCAATACTGAGAGTGGCGTCACGACAAACTACAAAGAAGGTTTCCTACCTGTGACCAGACAGATCCAGTTGAGTGGAGTCCCTGAAGGTAATGCACCGACACAACACCTTAGGGGCTTAACAATTGTAGTAGTTCACAAGCTAGAAAGTGCAGCTTCCACCCACAGCCGAGAGTATATCAGTATGATTTCTATCTCTCAGTTCTCCTACGTCTACTAGGAGCATCTGCTGGAAAATTGTTCAACTTTCCCATTGACTACTATTATGCTCATAGATGACAAGCTGAATAGTGGGGTTCTATCCGTAGGACAGAATATTTCAGGGTTATGATAATCTTGTGGTGGGTCACAGACTGAGTTACACAATGGAAAAATAATTGTCTTCCAGCAGCACAGATTATTTCTGGAAATTAATGTTGCATTATTAAAGTAGGTCACAAGGTGGAAAGCACTGGTTCCACTGGCAGCACAGAGTATTTCAGGGATATATACTGGTTGGTTACAGACTGAGAGTTACACAGTCAAAGGAGAATTGTCTTCCTGCAGCACAGAGTATTTCAGCACATGAAAGTTGAGATATTGTAGAAGGTCACAAGCTGGAAAGTGCAGGTTCCACCAGCAGCACAGAGTATTTCAGGAGCACAATGATATAGTGGCTGGTTACAGACTGAGAGTTACACAGTGGAAGAAGAATTGTCTTCCCGCAGCAAAGTGTATTTCAACAAATGAAAGTTGAAATATTGTGGTAGATCACAAGCTGGAAAGTGCACGTTCCAACTGCAGCACTGAGTATTTCAGTGGTATGATCTCTCTCTCTCAGACCCTCTACACCTCCCGGGAGGGTCTAAGGTAAAAATGCTCTACTTTCCCATTGCCTACCGCATGAGCATTACAAATTGCTCAACTCGAGTAATTAGCACCCAAACATTTTAGTGCTCACTCATCTTTATTCACTATAGCAGTTTTATGCACTTTATACACATCTTTATAACTTTTGTAGCGTTTTCCATATTTATTATGGTATTATATCATGCAACATTGTATATATTTCTTACTTGTGTTATGTGATGAGAACACATTTTTTTGCACTAAATAGCAACTTTCTATCTATCTCTCTATCTATCTATCTATCTATCTATCTATCCCTCTATCTATCTATCTATCTATCTATCTATCTATCTATCATCTATCTCTATCTAGCTATCCCTCCTGAATTTGGGAATCTGTCCTACTGTCCCACGAGTTTGGGGATATGAACAGACTTTAGCGGTGTCTGTGTCTTCAGAACAAATATACGGATAAATATAATGGTGCTTCCGGGCCGACAGATCATTGCGTCACCTTTCCATCTAGGCTGAGCCTAAATGTCCTGCAAGTTCACATGACCTGAAAATGCTTCTCTCCTTTTATTAGTCTGCACCTTTTATGTCAGGACATTAGGTCCCAGATGAGACTGAAACCTCTCCACCCTCCATCGCGTCTCCACAGTAAACACTATTTCTGATGAATGTTTAGTATGGTAACACTGCCCCCTACAGTCTCTTCCTTGTACATCACCAGGGTTGTCCACATGCTTTAGTTTCCTGACATTCCAACTAAAACTTATGGACGGCTATTATTATTATTATAGCGCCTTTTATTCCATGGAGCTTTACATGTGAAAGGGGTATACATAATAAGGACAAGTACAATAATCATAAACAATACAAGGCACAGACTGGTACAGGAGGAGACTGGTCCCTGCCCGCGAGGGCTCACAGTCTACAAGGGATAGGTGAGGACAGTGGCGTAACTAGAGTGCAATGGGCCCCGATGCAAAATTTAGACCTGGGCCCCCCTCCAGACGTTGATCAGTACAGTTCTAAGTCAGTATATATATATATATATATATATATATATATATATATATATATATATATATATATGTATATACATCCAGTGCATACACACACACTAGGCTGGGAAAATATATATATACTCTGTATATATACAGTGCCTACAAGTAGTATTCAACCCCCTGCAGATTTAGCAGGTTTACACATTCGGAATTAACTTGGCATTGTGACATTTGGACTGTAGATCAGCCTGGAAGTGTGAAATGCACTGCAGCAAAAAAGAATGTTATTTCTTTTTTTATTTTTTTTTTTTAAATTGGGAAAAGTTTATTCAGAGGGTCATTTATTATTCAACCCCTCAAACCACAAGAATTCTGTTTGGTTCCCCTAAAGTATTAAGAAGTATTTCAGGCACAAAGAACAATGAGCTTCACATGTTTGGATTAATTATCTCTTTTTCCAGCCTTTTCTGACTAATTAAGACCCTCCCCAAACTTGTGAACAGCACTCATACTTGGTCAACATGGGAAAGACAAAGGAGCATTCCAAGGCCATCAGAGACAAGATCGTGGAGGGTCACAAGGCTGGCAAGGGGTACAAAACCCTTTCCAAGGAGTTGGGCCTACCTGTCTCCACTGTTGGGAGCATCATCCGGAAGTGGAAGGCTTATGGAACTACTGTTAGCCTTCCACGGCCTGGACAGCCTTTGAAAGTTTCCACCCGTGCTGAGGCCAGGCTTGTCCGAAGAGTCAAGGCTAATCCAAGGACAACAAGGAAGGAGCTCCGGGAAGATCTCATGGCAGTGGGGACATTGGTTTCAGTCAATACCATAAGTAACATACTCCACCGCAATGGTCTCCGTTCCAGACGAGCCCGTAAGGTACCTTTACTTTCAAAGCGTCATGTCAAGGCTCATCTACAGTTTGCTCATGATCACTTGGAGGACTCTGAGACAGACTGGTTCAAGGTTCTCTGGTCTGATGAGACCAAAATCGAGATCTTTGGTGCCAACCACACACGTGACGTTTGGAGACTGGATGGCACTGCATACGACCCCAAGAATACCATCCCTACAGTCAAGCATGGTGGTGGCAGCATCATGCTGTGGGGCTGTTTCTCAGCCAAGGGGCCTGGCCATCTAGTCCGCATCCATGGGAAGATTGATAGCACGGCCTACCTGGAGATTTTGGCCAAGAACCTCCGCTCCTCCATCAAGGATCTTAAGATGGGTCGTCATTTCATCTTCCAACAAGACAACGACCCAAAGCACACAGCCAAGAAAACCAAGGCCTGGTTCAAGAGGGAAAAAATCAAGGTGTTGCAGTGGCCTAGTCAGTCTCCTGACCTTAACCCAATTGAAAACTTGTGGAAGGAGCTCAAGATTAAAGTCCACATGAGACACCCAAAGAACCTAGATAACTTGGAGAAGATCTGCATGGAGGAGTGGGCCAAGATAACTCCAGAGACCTGTGCCGGCCTGATCAGGTCTTATAAAAGACGATTATTAGCTGTAATTGAAAACAAGGGTTATTCCACAAAATATTAAACCTAGGGTTTGAATAATAATTGACCCACACTTTTATGTTGAAAATTTATTAAAATTTAACTGAGCAACATAACTTGTTGGTTTGTAAGATTTATGCATCTGTTAATAAATCCTGCTCTTGTTTGAAGTTTGCAGGCTCTAACTTATTTGCATCTTATCAAACCTGCTAAATCTGCAGGGGGTTGAATACTACTTGTAGGCACTGTATATATATATATATATATATATATATATATATATATATATATGTATTATATTTGTCTCCCAGAATGGGCCCTTTTGTGACATATATTTGTCCCCCAGGGGGTGGGCCTTCAAACTCACCTGCTTCAGGGTTCTCCTGGTGGCCCCCGCGCCGACGGATCAGAGCAGTCTCATTGTGCGCGCAAGATATCAAAGTCCCGGCGCATTGCGGTAATGTCACCACGCTGGGACTCTGATGTCCTGCGCGTGCGCTCATGCAGCAGTGCAGAGAAATCATATTTCCCAGCACTACCGCAGAGGTTAATTACATCGGCGCGCTGTATGCGCTGATATAGTTAACAGTAGCGGAGCTCTGGTTGGACGTCCTCTGAGCACGGGCCCCCCTCCCCCGGTAGCTGCGCTACTGTTTGAAAGTAAAGTAACAGCTGAGAGGAGACGGCTGTTTCTCTGAACGGCGGGCGCTGGCCGCGGGCCCTAAACCCCCTAAACCCGCCCGGGGCCGGTCGCGGTGGCGACCGCTGCGACCGCGGTCGTTACGTCCCTGGGTGAGGATACAGTAGGTGAGGGTAGAGCTGGTTGTGCGGAGCTGTATCAGACAGAGGGTTACGGCAGGTTGTAGGCTTGTCGGAAGAGGTGTGTCTTCATGTTCTTTTTGAAGCTTGTCAAGGTAGACGAGAGTCTGATGTATTGTGGCAGAGCATTCCAGAGTATGGGGGAGGCATGGGAGAAATCGTGGATGCGATGGTGGGAAGAGGAGATGAGAAGGGAGTAGAGAAGGAGATGTTGCGAGGATCGAAGGTTACGTGCAGGTAAGTACCGGGATACTAGGCACAGATGTATGGATGAGACAGGTTGTGGATGGCTTTGTAGGTCATGGTTAGTGTTTTGAACTGGAGTCGTTGAGCAATGGGAAGCCAGTGAAGGGATTGGCAGAGAGGAGATGTAAGGGGTAGTCGGACCCCTGGTAGTGAAGGAGCGTTGTTTCCCCCCCTGAAGACGCCACAGTAGTATGGTGGCAAATTGTAAATGTTAATGGTAAAATGTTACCTGTCATAAACTGTTTCCCCACTAGGTGCCGGTGTAGAGCAGTGGTTCCCCTGATAACAGTGACAGGGAAGGAGGGGAGGGCAGCCTAGGTGGGGAAGGAAGGGTTCTGAATGCAGAGTCCAGTGTGCAGTGAGATGTGACTGGAGAAAGAAGTCTGAGGTGACGGGGCAGAGTGTGGAAGTGGTGCAGTGGCAGAAGAAGTGGAAGAGTCAAGACTAGTCCCAAAGCCGGTAGTGTGTACTACAGTGCAGTGCAGCTATCAGGGGGATAACAAGTGGCCCCTGCAGGCGAAGGGTAGTGCCCTGACAAAGAAGTGAAGGTAAATGGGAACGCCCGTAGAAAACAAGTGAAGTAGTTCCCCGGCAAAGAAGTGGAGAGGTGAGAACTTATCCGGAGCCGGTAGAGTGTGCTAGATCTGCCCAACAGTGAAACAGGGTCCAGAGTACAGCTACTAGGGGGTTAACGTATGTCCCCTGCAGGCGAGGGAAAGTTACCGGGGAAAGAGGAAACCGTCAGCAAGAAGTTTAACCTGTAAACCAAAGTGACTTGATGCTGAAAGGTGTAAAGAAGAGTGGAAGTTGTGCTCAATAAAATATTTCTTGGTTCATCAACTGCCTGTCTGTGGCTCTTTACTGGGAGTGGTGAAGAGGCCTGTGAGCCGAGAGAAAAAGGTGTCACCGAGAAGCAAATTGCCCACATGGAAGCGTCCCTGCCACCTACACTCTGCCCCACAAACAACACCTCTGTTTTAACAGTAACGGCCGGGCCGGGGGTCAGCCTGCCGCCCCCTGGGCGAGACCGCGACTACAACCCCCGAGGCGCCCCCTGCCCCCGTTACAGAGAGATCGGAGAGTAGCGGGGGGACAGGTGGATTATTCAAGCAGCATAGTTTATAATAGATTGTAGGGGTGCGAGACTGTTAAAAATGAGGCCACAGAGCAGGAGGTTGCAATAATCCAGGCGGGAGATAATAAGGGCATGTATTAGGGTTTTTGCAGCTTCTTGGGAAAGGAATGTACGGATCCGGGAAATATTTTTGAGTTGGAGGCGGCAGGAGGTGAAGAGGGCTTGGATGTGTGGCTTCAAAGAGAGATTAGAGTCAGGGACTGGGGAAAGTGAGCAGCCATTGACATTGATGGCTAGGCCAGGTGGGGGGGGTTGAGTGAGGAGGAGGAAAGACAATCAATTCTTTTTTGTCCATGTTCAGTTTTAGGAATCGAGCAGAGAAAAAGGATGAAATAGCAGACAGACATTGTGGGATTCCGGTTAGTAGGGAGGAGATGTCAGGTCCAGAGAGGTAGATCTGCGTATCATCAGCGTAGAGAGGATACTGAAAGCCGTGCGACTCTATGAGCTGTCTCAGGCCAAAGGTTCATCCATAACACATGCAAAATAGGTATAACCAATATCGGGTTTTTTTTCGGAAAAACATGTATTGATTATCTTCAGTAGAGATGAGTGATTTTGACAAGGATAAAGGATCGCCGATCCCGCCTGAGAATGCGATCCGATCAACAATCCTAGCCACAACCATTAAATTGAATGGGAAGCAAAAGTGATGTGTTGTAAAATGGTGTAGATGTAAGGCTCAACCAGTATGAAGAGAACTGTCCCGGATTCTGCTTTATCAGGGCTGTCCCGCACTCCGGCGGCTCACAGCTGATGTCCCGGCTCCTCCCCTCAGTGGAGTGAATAAATTAAATTAAATTATCATCGGCTCTGGATTTTCGGGGCGGCCGGGACTCAAACTCGTGGAACTGTGAGTTCATTGTTTCAAAGGCAGGAGCTTTACCACTGAGCTACTGCCTGTAATGAAAGCAATAGGAAGATTTTGTTATCTTGCCCTCTGCACTGCAGACACCAGAAGCAGGTTATTCAGCTGCAAAGATGGATGGAGGGATGGATGAATGGAGGGATAGAGGGATGGATGGATGATAGAGGGATGAATGGAGGGATAGAGGGAGGGATGAATGGATGATAGAGGGATGAAAGGAGGGATAGAAGGAGGGATGGATGGATGATAGAGGGATGAATGGAGGGATGAATGGAGGGATAGAGGGATGAAAGGAGGGATAGAGGGAGGGATGGATGGATGATAGAGGGATGAATGGAGGGATGAATGGAGGGATAGAGGGAGGGATGGATGCATGGATGATAGAGGGATGAATGGAGGGATAGAGGGATGGATGGATGGATGATAGAGGGATGAATGGAGGGATAGAGGGATGGATGGATGATAGAGGGATGAATGGAGGGATAGAGGGAGGGATGGATGGATGATAGAGGGATGAATGGAGGGATAGAGGGAGGGATGAATGGATGATAGAGGGATGAATGGAGGGATGAATGGAGGGATAGAGGGATGAAAGGAGGGATAGAGGGAGGGATGGATGGATGATAGAGGGATGAATGGAGGGATGAATGGAGGGATAGAGGGAGGGATGGATGGATGATAGAGGGATGAATGGAGGGATGAATGGAGGGATAAAGGGAGGATTGGATGGATGATAGAGGGATGAATGGAGGGATAGAGGGATGAAAGGAGGGATAGAGGGAGGGATGGATGGATGATAGAGGGATGAATGGAGGGATAGAGGGAGGGATGGATGGATGATAGAGGGATGAATGGAGGGATGAATGGAGGGATAGAGGGAGGGATGGATGCATGGATGATAGAGGGATGAATGGAGGGATAGAGGGATGGATGGATGGATGATAGAGGGATGAATGGTGGGATAGAGGGAGGGATGGATGGATGATAGAGGGATGAATGGAGGGATAGAGGGAGGGATGAATGGAGGGATAGAGGGAGGGATGGATGGATGATAGAGGGATTAATGGAGGGATAGAGGGAGGGATGAATGGATGATAGAGGGATGAATGGAGGGATGAATGGAGGGATAGAGGGATGAAAGGAGGGATAGAGGGAGGGATGGATGGATGATAGAGGGATGAATGGAGGGATGAATGGAGGGATAGAGGGAGGGATGGATGGATGATAGAGGGATGAATGGAGGGATGAATGGAGGGATAAAGGGAGGGATGGATGGATGATAGAGGGATGAATGGAGGGATAGAGGGATGAAAGGAGGGATAGAGGGAGGGATGGATGGATGATAGAGGGATGAATGGAGGGATAGAGGGAGGGATGGATGGATGATAGAGGGATGAATGGAGGGATGAATGGAGGGATAGAGGGAGGGATGGATGCATGGATGATAGAGGGATGAATGGAGGGATAGAGGGATGGATGGATGATAGAGGGATGAATGGTGGGATAGAGGGAGGGATGGATGGATGATAGAGGGATGAATGGAGGGATAGAGGGAGGGATGAATGGAGGGATAGAGGGAGGGATGGATGGATGATAGAGGGATGAATGGAGGGATGAATGGAGGGATAGAGGGAGAGATGGATGAATGGAGGGATGAATGGAGGGATAGAGGGAGGGATGGATGATAGTGGGATGGATGGATGATAGAGGGATGGATGATAGAGGGATATATAGATACACGACAGATAATAGATAGATAGATAGAGATAGAATCATAGATAGATAGAATCATAGATAGATAGAATCATAGATAGATAGATAGATAGATAGAGAGATAGAATCATAGATAGATAGAGGGATAGAGATAGATAGATAGATAGATAAATACTGTATCTCAACGTTGGTGAAAGAGTCAGATTCATTTGTTCCCATAAAACTACTATAAAGAAATGAGGAAAAAATACAAATACAATTTTTTATTTTTTTTTAATCTTCACCACCTTGGATTCAAACCAGCAACGTTCAAAACTTGTGTCCAGCAACCTCCTGGCTTTCCAAGCTGCTCTAGCTGTTGAGCCACTAGGATTGATGATGTCAGAGGGAGGATTTCACATAAATAAACCTACAATGCAGCCTCTTACACAGCAGATTACACAGGACACAGCTACATTGTACAGAGCAGCATCTCTATGTCCTGTATTCTAGAGGGAGAGGAAAAGAGGATTTTTTTTTTTCTTCTAATAAAGTTACTAAAAATAATAAAAAAAAATAGAATAATGTAATTTTATTGCACTTTTTTATAAAATAATAAACATCACAAATCAGCAAATCACATGGACATATTTGGTGTCCCTGTAATCGTAATGACCTGAACAACACAGCGATCAGATTATTTATGGGGATCAGTAAATGGCGGGAAAAAAAAAGGCGCAATTTATTATTTTTCTTTATTAAAACCCATAAAAAATGTAATAAAAATGGATCACTGAGGCCGTGAATAGCGTAAATGCTGCATTTTTTCTGCAGGTGTCCGCGCCACAAGTGCAATAACAATGTTCTCTGATTATTGCGTGTTTGCGGTATTTTTTTATACATTGTCCCCCTTATTTGATACGTTTGTTGCTGATGTGAATCCTGAAGCTTATAAAGAAAGAAACACCAAATGCGCACAGTTCAGCGGCGTGTTTCCACGCACCAGGAGCGGAGATTTCAGGACGTCTCATCCACTTTCCTTCCCAATATAAGATGGTGGTCAAGATCCTACTCCAGAAGACACCAAAAGTGCTCTTAACTATATATACAGTACAGACCAAATGTTTGGACACACCTTCTCATTCTAAGAGTTTTCTTTATTTTCATGACTCTGAAAATTGTAGATTCACATTGAAGGCATCAAAACTATGAATTAACACATGTGGAATGAAATACTTAAAAAAGTGTGAAACAACTGAAAATATATCTTATATTCTAGGGTTTTGAAAGTAGCCACCTTTTGCTTTGATTACTGCTTTGCACACTCTTGGCATTCTCTTGATGAGCTTCAAGAGGTAGTCACTGGAAATGGTTTTCCAACAGTCTTGAAGGAGTTCCCAGAGATGCTTAGCACTTGTTGGCCCTTTTGCCGTCACTCTGCGGTCCAGCTCACCCCAAACCATCTCGATTGGGTTCAGGTCTGGTGACTGTGGAGGCCAGGTCATCTGGCGTAGCACCCCATCACTCTCCTTCTTAGTTAAATAGCCCTTACACAGCCTGGAGGTGTGTTTGGGGTCATTGTCCTGTTGAAAAATAAATTATGGTCCAACTAAACGCAAACCGGGTGGAATAGCACACCGCTGCAAGATGCTGTGGTAGCCATGCTGGTTCAGTATGCCTTCAATTTTGAATAAATCCCCAACAATGTCAGCAGCAAAGCCCTTCCACACCATCACACCTCCTCCTCCATGCGTCACGGTGGGAACCAGCCATGTAGAGTCCATCCGTTCACCTTTTCTACAAAGACACGGTGGTTGGATCCAAAGATCTTGAATTTGGACTCATCAGACCAAAGCACAGATTTCCACTTGTCTAATGTCCATTCCTTGTGTTCTTTAGCCCAAACAAGTCTCTTCAGCTTGTTGCGTGTCCTTAGCAGTGGTTTCCTAGCAGCTATTTTACCATGAAGGCCTCCTGCACAACAAA
Organism: Anomaloglossus baeobatrachus; assembly: GCF_048569485.1. Lineage (NCBI taxonomy): Eukaryota > Metazoa > Chordata > Amphibia > Anura > Aromobatidae > Anomaloglossus > Anomaloglossus baeobatrachus. The sequence goes on along the minus strand of NC_134356.1, from coordinate 53,155,427 downwards.
GTCTCCTCTTAATAGTTGTTCTAGAGATGAGAAGGTGTGTCCAAACTTTTGGTCTGTATATATATATATATAAATAAAATAGGATATAAAATAATGTTATGTGGGAAAGTAATGTAAGTTATAAGACTGCATAAGATTTCGTGTAATGTAAAGATGTAGCAGTATTGGTTAAGCTATGTAGTATAATGATGTATAGTATGTGCAAATAAACGTCGCCATCTAGTGGCCAGGCATCATAAATATATAGGTAAAAAGTTATGTAGGATGTTTTGGTAAGATAGGTTGCCCGGCCGGTAACCAGTAACGTAGCTACCCGGAGGGGCAGAGGGGGTGGTCACCCCTGGCCCCAGACCTGGAAGGGCACATCCGGAGCTACTGCTATCCAGGGCTGAATTGGAAGAATTTGCTGTAAGAGCGCTGCTTGGGCAGAGGAGAACTAACCAGCTCCTGCCCAGATGGAAGACAATACAGTTGAGTCTAGAATGTACAGGCTCCTGGCAGGTTAGTGGGAGTGGCCGGCTTGGTTGGTGGGCGTGACCGGCTTGGTAGGTGGGCGTCGCAATGTTTCTTCCAGTCCACTATAATCATGCAAGGGGGGCTTAGACCCCCTGCACCACCCATCTGGGGTTCCTAACCCCAGACCCTCACTTCTATTATAACCAACTCTATGCCCAATTGGACTTAGAGAAACTTCTAGCATCTGCCAAGACAATACCTGGCCTGCTATTGGTAAAGGACCCGCGATGATGTCAAACACATGTGACCTGTGTGGGAGAAGCGACAGAGTTTTGCCAGGCAGGTATCAGCAGGGGGTAAAGAGGAAGCTGGAGATGTGGATACGTGTGACAGGTATTGAGGGGACATGGAGAGTACAGGGTGAGTGGCATGAGGGGTGCAGTCTCAGACTGTGACAGAGCTATGTTTGAAAGAGGGTCAAGGGGGTGTTCAGGGTACGTGGTATTTGGGGGGCACTGGGCAGGGTGTGTGAGATGGGGGTGCAGAATGTGTGGGATATGGGGGCACAATGTGTGAGAAAGGGGGCAAGGTGTGTGGGATATGGGCGTGCATGGTGTGTGAGATATGGGGTGTAGGGTAAGTGAGATAGAGGAATGCAAGCTGTGTGGAATATAGGGGTGCAGGGTGTGTGGGACCTGAGTAGTGCAGGGTGTGTGAGATAGCGGGGTGCAGGCCATGTGGGATAGAGGGGTGCAGGCTGTGTGAGATATAAGGATGCAGGGTATGTGGGACATGTAGGTGCAAGCTGTGTGGGATATGGGGGTGCAGGCTGTGTGAGATATAAGGATGCAGGGTATGTGGGACATGTAGGTGTAAGCTGTGTGGGATATGGGGGTGCAGGCTGTATGGGATATAAGGATGCAGGCTGTGTGGGATATGAGGGTGCAGGCTGTGTGGGATATGAGTGTGCAGGCTGTGTGGGATATAAGGATGAAGGCTGTGTGGTATATGGGGGTGCAGGCTGTGTGGGATATGAGTGGTGCAGGTTGTGTGAGACATGGGGATGCAGTGAGTTTGGGATAGAGCACCACAAAAGAGATGAAGATGAAAGGTAAGTGCTCCACTGCGGAGCTGAAGATGTGAGGAACGTTTACAGTAAAGTGTAGAAGGGAGAATAGGGGTGTTCACTCAGTATACAAAGTAACAACGCATTAAGGGAGGCAGCATGACAATGTGACAGTATGGGGTGTGCAGTATATGAGGGACAGCAAGAGGGCATATTATGGAGACTGTGCGGTTTGAAAAGGGGTGTACAATATGGTGAGAGGGCAGCGTGCTGAGGGGCATGGAAGTTGGGGACGGTGTGTTGGCCATTGTTCATATTGTAGGTATATTATGTTCTGTGGAAAACATGTAGACCATGGTTCATAAGGCGGGATAGTTTGATGGATATTTTTCATAAGGAAAGACAGGGTGGCAGCCATAATTCATGGGGGCGGGATGGTGCGGTGGTTGTAGTACATGACGAGGACAGTGTGGGGGTCACTTTTTGGTCAGAAAGCATAATGGGGGAAATATTTTTTTAGGTGCACAGTATACGTGTTATTTAGTGCACAGCATGTATGGATATTTTTTATTTCGGTGTAATTATAATGACACTTATTTTTTTAGGACATTGTGTTGGGATGTGCTGCAGAAGACCGGAGAAGATAGAAGTCTGCGGAGATGAGCTGTGGATGTCCAAAGTCATCATGGCACCTTGACCAGATGAAGAAGACTGGGGTGATACAAAACCAATAAGAGAAGAAGTCACCAATAAGGTACCCGTATACATGCATCACATGGTAAACCTGGACAATCTCTTTAATATGCTTCTTCTGTGCACGTTATAACATTGTTTTCGGCAGCATGTCTCTGAATTTTGCAAGGCCACACAGTCTTTGAAAAAACACGGCTATGTGAACTGCCCCACATGGATAGAACACGTACGTGAAAGACAGACATCCGCATGAGGCTTTAGTCTGACTTACCAGTAGGGGGCGTGATCAATTTAAGTGCTTAGCGCAGCATGAACGCCAACTACGGCCCTGCCGCTACACTTGACTGCATTAGTGCGCACATTCATGCTGACATTTTTTCTTTCTCTAAGACCACTTGGTCCGAGGACAAAATTGGACATGTGCACTGCCTCATTCGGTAACATTAGTCTGAGTACGATCCAATGTTTTGTCGGACCGCACTCAAAACGAAAATAACGTTGTCTGCTCAAGCTCTAAAGGGGGCTTTAGACGCAACGACATCGCTTGGTTTTCTTGATGCTGTTTGATTTCAAACAAACCTACAGAACAGGTTTTCCTCTAGGATTGCCCTATTTAGCTCCATCCATCTTCCCATCAGCATTAACCTTGCTTCACTCTTGTCCATAACTTTATCCCTAACCTGTCTGGTCTGTTCCTTAATGCTGTTTGATCTCAAGCAAACCTACAGACAAGGTTTTCCTCCAATATTGCCCTGTATTTAGCTCCATCCATCTTCCCATCAACGTTAACCCTGCTTTACTCCTCTGCATAACTTTATCCCTGACCTGTCTGGTGTGTTACTTGGTTTTCTTGATGCTGTTTGATCTCAAGCAAACCTACAGACAAGGTTTTCCTCCAATATTGCCCTGTATTTAGCTCCATCCATCTTCCCATCAACGTTAACCCTGCTTTACCCCTCTACAGAACTTTATCCCTGACCTGTCTGGTGTGTTACTTGGTTTTCTTGATGCTGTTTGATCTCAAGCAAACCTACAGACAAGGTTTTCCTCCAATATTGCCCCGTATTTAGCTCCATCCATCTTCCCATCAACGTTAACCCTGCTTTACCCCTCTCCATAACTTTATCCCTGACCTGTCTGGTGTGTTACTTGGTTTTCTTGATGCTGTTTGATCTCAAGCAAACCTACAGACAAGGTTTTCCTCCATTATTGCCCTGTATTTAGCTCCATCCATCTTCCCATCAACGTTAACCCTGCTTTACTTCTGAAGGCAAATAGAAAAATTTCCAGCGTTTCCAGAAGATAAAATAACAATTCTTTTAGGCTAAGTTCACACTTCAGTTGTTTTCAATCCGTCAGGTCCGTCAGCAACGGATCAGTTGTTTTTTAGATGTCAACTGATGCAACGGATGTGTTTTTCACAGGATTCCTTTCACAGGAATCCTGTGAAAAAACGGATCAGTTGCGTCCGTTATATCCGCTGTGCGTCCGTTTTTTGACGGATCAGACATGATCCGTCTGTTTGGGACAGCCCAGTGGGCGTGCCAAACATGCTGGGCATGCTCCGTAGAGCATGATGGAATCCAGCGCTGGATTCCGTCGTAAGACGGATTACGACGGAATCCAGCACCATAGACATACATTGCAAGTGTGACGGATGGCGACGGATTCCTGCGTGGTGCGTTGTTTTCGACGGCCCGAAAAACGTTACATTCTGCGTTGCTCCCCGCCCGGTGGTCAGTCAAAAAACGACGGACCGCGACGCAGCGGACGCAACACAGGGTCATCAGTCGCAATCCGCCACTAATGCAAGTCTATGGGACACAACGGAATCCGCTAAACGGATTCCGTTGTTTACCATAGCGGCGGATTTCGACTGATACATTTTAGCGGAAATGTGAACTTAGCCTTAATCATGTAAAAATCTTCTTAACATCAGATAAAATGACATATAAGGACATGAGGACAGAGGAGCTCTTTCCTACACGTTTGAGAAAAACAAGATTAACTTTGTGGCCAAGAGAGCGCCCAGTTTAGCTAACATTTTGTCACCTAGTCTTGTGATTAGTAATAAAGGTTCAAGTAGTTCAAAAAACTGGTTATCCTGTATTGGGTTTTATGGATGTGGACACAATTTCTGCGTTTCCTGCAAACATGTCAGGAGGTGCAGATCCTTCACTTCCACACACACGGGTTTATCCCACAACATTAGGGACTTTATAAATTGTAATACCCCTAATGTTGTATATCTAATCGAGTGCACTCTGTGTTCAATTCAATATGTGGGTTGCACGAGTTGTCCTTTAAGGCTAAGTTCACATTTCCGCTAAAATGTATCAGTCACAATCCGCTGCTCTTGTAAACAACGGAATCCGTTTAGCGGATTCCGTTGCTCCCATAGACTTGTATGAGCAGCGGATTGTGACTGATGATGCTGCGTTGCACCCTCCGCCCGACTGATCAGTCGTGGAACGACTGACCGCCGGGCGGGAGGAACGCAGCATGTAACGTTTTTTGAGCAGCGCGATCCGTCGGATTTCGCTGCGCATGCTCTCTGGCTCCCTGCACACGTCACCAGCTTTGGTTGGTTACCCGATATTTACCCTGGTTACGGTGCAAGGAGCCAGCGCTAAGCGGTGTACGCCCGTAACCAAGGTAAATATCGGGTAACCAAGGTAAACATCGGGTGCTTTGCTACCCGATATTTAGTCTGGTTACGTGTGCAGGGAGGCCGACACTTCACCGCTCGGCCCCGCCCCCTCCTGCACTCCGCACATGTGTGTACATACACACACACACACGCACACGCACACTCACACATACACTCACCTGTCCCCAGCCATGCAGACCGCGGCACTGCCACTGACATCCTCAGCGCCTGGCCCCGCCCCCTGCTCGGCTCCGCCCCCTCCCGCATTCAGCATGTGTATACACACACACACACACAGACACACACACACACACTCACACACACACTCACCTGTCCTGCAGTCCCACGGCCCCGCTCGGCTCCCCCCCCCCGAACTCCGCCCCCCACACACAACGGAATCCGACAAAGAATTCTGTTCTTTGTCATCCGTTGTACAGCGTTGAACAGCGCATCAGTCACATGCGTCAAGCGACGCATGTGACTGATACAAAACAACGGAAATGTGAACTTAGCCTTAGGCTTCTGCCACACTCACGTGAAATTCACGCACGTGCCGAGAGACACGTATTTTCCATGCGTGTTGCGTGCAGGTAAGTACGTGTCTCTGGTACGTGCGGGACACGTGTGTTCTACGTGTGCTATCCGCGATAGCACACGTAGAACCGGTAATTAACATACTCACCTGGTCCTTCCTGCTGTCCGCGCTGCTGTCCGTGGTGCTGATCCTCGGTCTCCAGCCCTCCCGTCTCCCCGCTGCTGCTGCTGCCAGGCAGTGAAGTGAATATTCAATGAGAATAATGAGCGGCGGTCGGCAGCAAGAGGCAGCAGCGGCAGAGACAGGAGGGCAGGAGAAGGTGAGTTAATGTTTTTTGTTTTTTTCACTGACATGTGTGTTTTCTCCGGCGCGTGTCACACGGGACCGCATCCACACTACACCCGTGTGGTACGGGTGCGGGCCGTGTGACACCCGTGCTGCCAGAGAAATCACTGACATGTCAGCGCTTTGAAAAACGCACACACGTACAAACGCACACGGACAGACGTTCCGTGTGGTTTTACGTGTGTGTGCCTGCTACAATAGGGTAGCATTGGTTAACGTGTCTCCGTGCCGCCGGTACGTGTAAAAAATGACAAACACGTGCCGGCAGCACGGATGTGTGGCGCTAGCCTTAAGCAAAGGATACGCAGACACATTAAATCCTTCTGCAGTGAATGTTTCAGCAGTCTCCAGGCACTTTATTACGGCCCATAATAGGTGCCTGGATTATCTCACATTCACTGGCATTGAAAGGGTTTATAAACCTGTTAGGGGAGGGGACCATCGCAGAAAGATTCTCTACAGAGAGTCTTTCTGGATATATAAATTAGGCACTAGAATACCGCATGGTATGAACAAGAGGAGGGATCTGATCATGCAGTATTTATAGCGACCTCTCTCCCCATTACCATGCTAACACAAGAATTTCCTCTGACTCCAGTTGTTTGAATTTTTTTTTTTTTCTTCCTCTTTTTGAGTCCCAAATATCTATTGCGATCTTGAGTTTTTCCATGTTTCCTATTAATGGAAGGTTTCTGGAGCGTTCAACTCTTCAGTGGGAACTTTACCTTTCCATTGATGTGTACAGAGAAAGATTGCATATTTTTTGTCCTTTTCTTCTCTGCGTTAATTTTATATCGCAGATGCATCTTTCTCTGTCTGTATACAGTAATATAATATAAAATACTTTTTCATGTTTTTGCGCAAACATACTATGGCTTTCTCTAGCACCAAGAGGTTGTTTTTAACTGCATTATATGTACTCTTTTACTGTTTTGTCTTGATCTGTTTGTATTTACACACAAAGGGAGAGAACAATTTCCTCCGGGTTCTCCGGTTTCCTCCCACATTCCAAAGACATACTGATAGGGAATCTAGATTGTGAGCCCCAATGGGGACAGAGTTGGCAATGTATGTAAAGCGCTGTGGAATTAATAGCGCTATATAAATGAATAAATATTATTATTATATGTACATGTCGCGGGCGGGGAGGAGGGTGTCAGCACTGCGCTCACCCCTCTGCTCGGGTCCGGCTGCTGCTGCTCAGTGGTGGCTCGAGCTGTGGGCCGGATCCCGGGGGTTCTCGAGCGGCGCTCCTCGCCCGTGAGTGAAAGGGGATTGGGTTTTGGGATATTGTCTATTGTCCGTGACGTCACCCACGGTTGTGGTGATTTCACAACCGCTGCTCTGTATGGGGATCCCGGGAGGGATGGTATGGAGCAGCCAGGTGTTGTGTTGCCCCTCCGTGGGTAGGGGTTGGTGATCCCGGGGCCCGGTGATGAGGTGGGAGATGCAGGGCCTGGTGGGCGCAGGGACGCGGGGGCAGCGCTGTGCCTTGCGGCACTGTGGTACTCACTCAGCCTGAGACGATGACACAGTTCTCGGTAAACCACACGGCTGGAGAGACGGTTCCCACGGACGGCTGCACTTGCTTCCCCAGTAGGTGACGGTGATGTCCCTTTTCCTGCACCTTTGTTGTTGTTGGTTTCGATGGGTTCCCACCGGTAACCCGCTCCCCGGCTTCAAGCTGGACCGGAGGAGCTCTACTCTGTGCCCGCAGGCGCTGGCCCTGAGAAACTGGTGCCCTGGCGGTGGCGGTGTCTCTACTGTAATGGTTGGGCTGTTGCCTTCAATCGGGACTTGGTTGTTGGGGGAATCTACGTCCCCTTCACTGACGGATTTGGCAACTTATGGCGACTCCTAGCCTTGCCGGGGTCCGAGAGGCCCCTGCCCTGGTGCTGACTGTCCTTTGTCCACTGCTCCAGACCGCCGGGTCACCACCCGTCCGCGGTCCTTCCAGGAACTCCCGAGCAGTCACCCCTGCGGACTATCACCGCCGTCTGCTGACCTTGCTGTCACTTAGCCCGGGGTACACACCCGGACTCACTTCAGGCTTGTCAAACTCTTCCTTTTCTGTCACCACTCTTACTGTCCTCCTTTACCACTTCACTGTTTACTCCTTCACTTCCCTAGTTTATCTGCCTGGTTTTCCCGCCTCCAGAGCTGTGAACTCCTCGGTGGGCGGAGCCAACCGCCTGGCCAACCGCCTGGCCCACCCCCTGGTGTGGACAACAGCCTCTGGAGGAAGGCAACAAGGATTTTGGTAGCTTTGGTGTTCCTAACTGGGGTGTAGGGTGTGGTGGTGTTATGACCTGTGACCCCTGGCTTGCCCAGGGCGTCACATACACTGACAATCAAAAGGGTAACAATGTTTTGAATTTTTGACTTTCAGGCTCCGTATCTCGTCATCCACTACAGCTTAAAATATGGAGCATCACTTGCTCCTACTCATCATTTACTCTTTCGCTACATAGAGAGTCCATTGTTTTCAATGGAGACTGTGTAATGCTGGGATTTAATGCAGGTCCTTTGATCACATGCGTCGAACCATCAGGACACCCTGTAATTAGAGTATTTGGGAACCTTTAAATTAAAAAAAATAATAAAAGATCCCTATAGAAAATATCTTCATATGAAAGAGGAACTGTTTTTATTCACTTGGGGAAATAATGTATTTAAAGGTCTATCAGTATTCGTTTGTGTCACTTGCTCTACTTTGCAATTGTAAAAGGTCATTTGAATGTTTGCGAACTGTTATGCGGTCACTATGGTGAGCAGTAATGATGGAAATGCTCCAGCAGAGGGCGCTCTTGTCACAGGGAATAGGCTCCTAATTTTCATGCAGCCGCCATTGCAAAAAAAATGATAGAGTAGTCAATTTTAGAGGGAATCCATCAACAGCTTCTGAGAGCAGCATGATGTAGGGGCAGAGACCCTGATTACCACAATAACTAACTTCCTTTATCTGCAGCAGATCTACCAGTTTTCTGAATACTGAGCTCTGTATGACCCCGCCCACTCCACTGATAGGCAGAAAGTTCCCAATCAGTGGTAAGGGCGGGGTCACACAGAGCACATGAATATGGAAGACTTTCAGAGTATACCATGCATAGGCAAAAAGCTGCCCATCAGTGGTGTAAGCGGGGTCATACAAAACATGAATATGAAGGAGGTGCTGAGTACACCATGCATAGGTAGAAAGCTGCCAATCAGTGGTGTAAGTGGGGTTATACAGAAGTTTAATATGGAGGATTTTCTGAGTTAACCATGCATAGGTAGAAAGCTGCCAATCATTGGTAAAGGCAAGGTCATATAGAACACATGAATATGGAGGACTTTATTATTACATAATGAATAGACAGAAAGCTGCCAATCATTGGTAAAGACAGGGCCATACAAAACTTATGAATATGGAGGACTTTTTGAGTACACGATGCATAGGCAGAAAGCTACCAATCAGGATGTAGGCGGGGGTCATACAAAACACATGCCTATGGAGGACTTACTGAGTAAACCATGCATGGGCAGAAAGCTACAAATCATTGGTAAAGTCACGGTCATATAGAACACATGACTATGGAGGAATTTCTGAGTACATAATGCATAGGCAGAAAGCTGCCAATCAGTGGTGTAGACGGGGTTATACAAAATACATGAATATGGAGGACTTTCTGAGTTCACCATGCATAGGCAGAAAGCTGCCAATCATTGGTAAAGGCAAGGTCATATAGAACACATGAATATGGTGAACTTTATTAGTACATAATAAATAGACAGAAATCTGCCAATGAGTGGTAAAGGCAGGGTCATACAAAACACATGAATATGGAGGATTTTCTGAGTACACCATGCATAGGCAGAAAGTTGCCAATAAGTGATTTAGCTGGGGTCATACAAAACACATGAATATGGAGGACTTTCTAAGTAAACCATGCATAGGCAGAAAGCTGCCAATCATTGGTAAAGCCAAGGTAATATATAACACATGAATATGGAGGACTTTCTGAGTACATAATGCATAGGCAGAAAGCTGCCAATCAGTGGTATAGGCAGGGTCATACATAGCTCATGAATTTGGAGGACTACATGGCAGCAGCTTTACTAGTCCTCTAGTGATAATCTCCTCATGATAAAACAATGACGTTATCATAAGTTTAGCAAGCAGCAAGTGATACATCATCAGAGTCAGAGTCTCTGCCCCTACATCATTTTGCTCTAAGATTGGCTGGCAAAAACCTGGTGACAAACATGGTTCCCTTTAACAAAACCTCTTGAAGAGAGAGGAGCAGCTCTTTTAAGATAATGCTTACTTAGGCTAGTTTCACACTTGCGTTGGACGGCTTCCGTTGCATTGCGTACGGATGTGTTGCTTATAGTGGCACAACGGATGCAACGGATGCTGCAAAACAACGGAATCCGTTTTGGTTTTTTTACAGTTTTACCGGCGGCAGACTATTGTGAACAATCAGCTGATCGCTCCAAGTAGCCGGCCGCCGGGTGATCAGATGACCGCTCCCTGCAGCCGGCCGCCGGGTGATCAGATGATCGCTCCCAGTAGCCGGCCGCCGGGTGATCAGATGATCGCTCCCTGCAGCCGGCCGCCGGGTGATCAGCTGACCGCTCCCTGCAGCCGGCCGCCGGATGATCAGCTGATCGCTCCCTGCAGCCGACCGCTGGGTGATCAGCTGACCACTCCCTGCAGCCGGCCGCCGGATGATCAGATGATCGCTCCCTGCAGCCGGCCGCTGGGTGATCAGCTGACCGCTCCCTGCAGCCGGCCGCCGGATGATCAGCTGATCGCTCCCTGCAGCCGACCGCCGGGTGATCAGCTGATCGCTCCCTGCAGCCGACCGCCGGGTGATCAGCTGAGCGCTGTCACTTGCCGGCGCCGGGGCATGCCGGCGGGCGGGCGCTCAGCTAAACGTTCGGCCACCGCGAGCCAAAATAAAGTTTGTGATTTAAAAAAAAAAAAAAAAAAAGAGCATGCGCAGTGAAATCCAGAGGATTCCGCTGCTCAAAACAACGTTACATGCTGCGTTCCTCCCGCTGGGCGGAAGCAACGCAGCGTCGCCCAGCGGAAGCAACGCAGGTCCTTTTGGTACAATCCGTCATCCATACAAGTCTATGGGAAACAGCGGAATCCATTAACGGATTCCGCTGTTTTCCAAAAGGGCGGATTGTAACGGAAGGAAAACAACACAAGTGTGAAAGTACCCTTAGTCAAGTCAGCCGTCTGCAGATTTTTGTATTATATTGCCAGTGTGAAAGCAGGGTATCTTGTAGACTGTGAGCCCTCGCGGGCAGGGTCCTCTCCTCCTATACCAGTCTGTTTTGTACTGTTAATGATTGTTGTACGTATACCCTCTTTCACTTGTAAAGCGCCATGGAATAAATGGCGCTATAATAATAATAAATAATAATAATAATAATCTTGGTCGGGCAGTACAATAAGGCTATGTGCCCACGCTGCGGAAAAGCTGCGGATTTTCCAGAAATCTGAAGCACAGCTTCTCCCCAGCTATTTCTATGGCATTTGGGAAATGCTGGGAAATGCTGTGCCCACGCTGCAGATTTTTCCGCAGCGGAAATCGTGCGGATTTTCGTGCGGAAAAATCTGCAGCATGTCAATTATTGTTGCGGATTTTCGTGCGGATTTTGCCTATTCAATTGAATTTAAAAAAAAAAAATCGCAAAATCCGCGTCAAATCCACATCAAATCCGCACCTATGAAAAGGTGCGGATTCCGGGGGAAAGCTGCGGATTTTGATGCAGAAAAATCCGCAGATACAGAGTCCCGTGGGCACATAGCCTAAAGGTGTTGTGATATTGTGAGTGTGAAAGCAGCCTATCTTGGTCTGGCAGTATAATAAATGTGTTGTGATATTGCCAGTGTGAAAGCAGCCTATCTTGGTCAGGCAGTACCGATATTGCCAGTGGAAAAGCAGGGCATCTTAGTCAGGCAGTACCATAAAGGTGTTGTGATATTGCCAATGTGAAAGCAGCATATCTTGGTCAGGCAGTACCGATATTGCCAGTGGGAAAGCAGGGTATCTTAGGCCAGAATCACACTTGCTAGTGCCTCGCGCGAGTCTCTCATGGTAGAACCCGGCATGGCCGCACACTATGCATACAGGAGCGTCTGAGCTGCATAGAGATACATGCAACCAACCCGCTCCTGTCAGGAGAGTGCGCGGCCAAGCCGGGTTCTACCATGAAAGACTCGCACGAGTTACACGCGAGGCACTAGCAAGTGTGATTCTGGCCTTAGTCAGGCAGTACTATAAATGTGTTGTGATATTGCCAATGGGAAAGCAGCCTATCTTAGTCAGGCAGTACAATAAATGTGTGTTTATTTCATCTTCCACACTAGTAATAATGATGGACAAAGTATGTTTTTTGGCTATAAAGTATCAAGCATATGTAGGGTACAATTTTTCAGACCACAAGATATCATCACACATGAAAAAATTGCAATATTTATAATGTATTTTTATGAGAATTGCGTATGCTAATGTGTATTGTTATGACACAATAATAAACTTTACCATCCATAATGAAACTTTCTGATGATGGTGCCATCAGTTGAACCACAGAGCCATGGAGATGTTTGTGACACCTATGGCGCATGTGGGTACATGAAGCACATGCACAGGGTGAGCCGGTCATCCTCTCTCCTTGCACTGGGTGAGCCGGTCATCCTCTTTCCATTCACAGGGTGAGCCGGTCATCCTCTCTCCATGCACTGTGAACCGCTTTCCTCGACTCAATATGACTATTGCTAAGTCATCCTCTCTCTATGCACAGGGTGAACCGGTCATCCTCTCTCCATGCACAGGGTGAACCGGTCATCCTCTCTCCATGCACAGGGTGAGCCGGTCATCCTCTCTCCTTGCACAGGGTGAGCCGGTCATCGTCTTTCCATTCACAGGGTGAACCGGTCATCCTCTCTCCATGCACAGGGTGAACTGGTCATCCTCTCTCCATGCACAGGGTGAACCGGTCATCCTCTCTCCATGCACAGGGTGAACGGGACATCCTTTCTCCATGCACAGGGTGAACCAGTCATCCTCTCTCCATACACAGGGTGAACCGGTCATCCTCTCTCCATGCACAGGGTGAACCGGTCATCCTCTCTCCATGCACAGGATGAACCGGTCATCCTCTCTCCATGCACAGGGTGAGCCGGTCATCCTCTCTCCATGCACAGGATGAACCGGTCATCCTCTCTCCATGCACAGGGTGAACCGGTCATCCTCTCTCCATGCACAGGGTGAACCGGTCATCCTCTTTCCATTCACAGGGTGAACCGGTCATTCTCTCTCCATGCATAGGGTGAACCGGTCATCCTCTCTCCATGCACAGGGTGAACCGGTCATCCTCTCTCCATGCACAGGGTGAACCGGTCATCCTCTCTCCATGCACAGGGTGAACGGGACATCCTTTCTCCATGCACAGGGTGAACCAGTCATCCTCTCTCCATGCACAGGGTGAACCGGTCATCCTCTCTCCATGCACAGGGTGAGCCGGTCATCCTCTCTCCATGCACAGGGTGAGCCGGTCATCCTCTCTCCATGCACAGGGTGAGCCGGTCGTCCTCTCTCCATGCACAGGGTGAACCGGTCATCCTCTCTCCATGCACAGGGTGAACCGGTCATCCTCTCTCCATGCACAGGGTGAACGGGACATCCTTTCTCCATGCACAGGGTGAACGGGACATCCTCTCTCCATGCACAGGGTGAACCGGTCATCCTCTCTTCATGCACAGGGTGAACCGGTCATCCTCTCTCCATGCACAGGGTGAACCGGTCATCCTCTCTCCATTCACAGGGTGAACCAGTCATCCTCTCTCCATGCACTGTGAACCGCTTTCCTCGACTCAATATGACTATTGCTGAGTATAGTGGAACACATGAACTTCATCAAATCTGAGCAGATATGGAGGAATTCCCTGCAGCTTTAGGATTGCAGAAGAGACAGAATTATAAGATAAATGCCCTCCAGGGTTTTTTGTGACTTGGCGGTTACACATCAGCAGCACATCATGTATCGCGGGTCCCTTCGGATCTGAGTGTTCTGTCGGTGGCATTGTTCTAGAGAATACAAATTAATAACTTTGCGTTAATGACTCCAAGAAATACGACTGTCAACTCCAATACCGAAAAATCACATTCCTGATAAATTCCTGAAATTGATAATGGATGTGGAGATGAACCCGTCAACATTATAAAAAAAATCCTAAAACGTCATGTACAAAACCAGATGTGCTCTATTTTTGGACCTCCTGTATCATGTCAAATATCCAAAAAACTGACCCGCACATCCAACAAATGTGAACAGGTGCTAGCTGAAAAAACATAGTAACTATAAAATGCATACAGCTGCACACTGAAAAGCCAAAAATGTACATTTTTGGCTTTTCAGTGTGCAGCTGTATGCATTTTATAGTTACTCCTGTATCATTTGTCATCAATATAAGTAAATGGATTATCAAGATCAATAGTGGCGCGATGCAGACGGAGTGCACAATACTTGCATTTTACATTATTGATTTTATTATTGTACAACTACAGAACTGTCGGTCAATTAAAGGGTTAATAAACCTGAGACCTGACTATTTAAGAAAGTAAAAGTGAGGTTTTGTCTTTCTTAGGAGAATATCTCTGTGTGCAGAATGATTGGGCAGCGAAATGAAAATTGTAAAATTTCCAAGATGTTTATTTTCACCTGTTCTAATGAGAATAATAACCAAACAACTTAAATGTACGAAAATATATTTCTGATACTTAAAAAATATATTTCAGCGACTAATATAGTGATATAGCCGCCCTTCTTTTCAATAACGGTCACAAGCCGTCCATCCATAGCGTTTTATGGGTCTCGGGGAGCGCAGTGTTGAACCGATGGCTCTGGTGAGAGTTGTCGTCACTACCCGGCACCTGTGAATAGTTAATACAAAAAAGACCAAAGACCAAAGGGAAAAGGGGTGTCAAATCATTATGTCAATCCCCAAAATCTCTTATATTACCCTTAAAGTAGGATTAAATATCCGGAAAAACTCCATCATAATGGCCACAAAAATGGTGTGTAAATGCACAAAAAGGAGTACGATTTCCATAACATATAGTAATCTTTATTAGAAAAATAGAGTAAAAACACAGAAATATACAGAATAGTATTACATCAATTGTAAGGATAAAGGAGGACCTCTACTAAAACATCACCCCCCACAATAGTATGTGTGTGTGCTCAGTAAAAGCATATAATAATGCCTGTAGCAACCATGCAAACAGAAGAAAAGACTGCTGCATTGGAAGCACAGACGCCCCAAAGCAGGCCAGGGGTAAGTGCCTATATCATAGTTAAAGAGTAACACCAAGTAAGGTAATCAAATGCAACTTACCCATGGAGGGACAGAAGGAGCAAAAAAGGCACACACAGTGGGGGGAAGAGGAACCGCAACCAATCCCGAACGCGTATCGCTATTGCTTCCTCAGCAGGACGGAGGCAGGGGTGGAAGTGCGTTCATTCCCCAATAGTCAGTTGAAATACCCTAGATCATTTAATCAGTCCCCAGGTGGCGCGCCAGCGTCATAGCGGCGCACGCGCAGTGAGCAACCCCCGGTGACTGTGTACTGAACAGTGCAGCACTCAAGCCTCAGTGCGCATGTTCCGGGAAAAATTCCGATGACGTCATTGAGCATGCGCACTGGGCTGAAAGAGGCCGCAAGGTGCATACACCCGGAAGGACTGCCAGAGGGCGCGCGCACCAACGCATGCACGTCACAGGGGGACAGAGAGCAGCTATAGGCACCAACAAGTATGTATTGAGTATAGAAGGTAAAATGTAGTCCCGACTCCCCAATGCACATGCAAAACGTACATGCACAAATGGAAGATACGTTCACCATCTAGAAATAGGTGGAACGAATATATGATCATTTTTTTCTCCACAATAGGGAGATACAGTCCACCCTAGGGATCATCACATTGTTACATTACTTAACTATATGCATTGCTAACATATGTGTGCATAGACATGCGTGTATCTATATAAATATATGTATCCCAGAAATTAAATATAATGATAGCGCCAACATTGGGACCACGGATGGCAAGAAAACATTTCACAGAGGTGTAAATCACATACTATGTTATATTCATACCATAAATGTACCATAAACATGTATAATGCATTTAAAAAGCCATATGAAAAAGGGCCACAGTACGATAAGGCACATATAAAAATTAATAAAGAACATTCAGTTCCATCTTTTATTGCTAAAGGGTCCATGGTCATATGTGATTACTACCAAGGGGAAGTCGTGTCACCCGGAGTCCCAAGGCAAGACAAAACATACCAAAATACAATCCAATACAATAATCATACAATCCAAAAAAATATAGTATTAGGTAAATAGGATGTCTGTAGATTCCATGTATGTATTCGTCAACTCAAATACACTGATGTGACACAGAAAATGGGGGTTCGGGTAAACAAGTGGTGTTCCAGAAAGCTTGGCTCCATAGAATTACAAGGGCATAGATCCAAATGATGTAACATCACTTAAAAACAAGAGAACAAAACACAACACAATTAAAAATGAATCACAAAACACCATGAATACTAGTCAACTCCTGACCCTCTACAAGAATGGGGCAAAGCTAAGCTTCTCATTAAGCCCACTTGGCGTCATAGTACCAAGGGTGACTATCCATCTGCACTCTAGTTGTGCCAGTTGCTTTTTTTAGGTCACCCCCTCTGATACCACAATGTAAGATGTCAATACCTTTCAACTTTAATCCAGACGCGTCACACCCATGAAAAACCTTGAAGTGTCTAGGGATTGTCCTAAGGGTTGTGTCATCTGTGACCTGTCTCGAGTTTATAATATCTCGAACGTGCTTCCTCGTCCTTACCCGAAGCTGTCTTGATGTCAATCTGACGTATAGTTTGGAACAGGGGCACGTAGCAAGGTATATAACAAAGGAGCTCCTACAGGTTATGTACTTTTGGATCTTAAAGTACTTTTTTCCATCTGATGATCGAAAGTCAGTGCCCTGGACAATGGTGTTGTCCTTACAGGCCAAGCACTCACCACATGTGAAACAGCCCTTTCTCCTGATGGGCTGTTGTATCAAGAATGGATTAGTCACCTGGGCCACATAGTGGCTATCAACAAGAATGTCTCTGAGACTCCTCCCACGACGTGGTGTCATCAGGGGAACCTCCGAGACATTCCTGGCTAAGATCTTATCTGTTTTTAGGATCGCCCAATTTTTTTTCAAACAATCTCTCATTCTGTCCCATTGACAATTGAATGTTGATATGAACCTAATCTCATTACTTTGATTTCTCGATTTCTTTGAGTCAGCTGTCTTGAATAATAGATGTTCCCTAGTGGTGTGCTTGGCTCTGAGGTATCCCCTCTTTATATCGTGGTTACTGTATCCCCTCTGTTGGAATCTTATCCTCAGGTCATGTGACTGCCTTTCAAAGTTTTGGTCCGTCGAACAGACACGCTTCACCCTCAGAAATTGGCCCGTCGGGACGGCCCTAATCGTGGACTTTGTGTGAGCCGATGTCGCATGCAACAATGAATTCACGGAAGTTTCCTTACGATGAATGTCAGTGTGCAACGCGCCATCAGCCCCCACTTCAAAATGAATATCCAAAAAATCCAATTGTTTTTGACTTGCAATATGGGTTAGTCTAATGTTCAAATTATTTTTGTTCAAATAAATCATAAACTCATCCAACAGAGACCAGCACCTTGCCACAGGAACAGCACATCGTCGATATATCTATACCAACATATCACATGTTGGGAGAAGAGGTCATCCCCATGGAACAACCCCCTCTCCCACATGCCCAAGAATAGTTGTTACTTCTATTCAAAATCCACGAAGCTACATTTGTGGATCGTGGATTATGACGGAACTTCGTGGGAAGATTTTTGATAATAAATTGGTGAACGCGGGATAATGTGGGGGAGTCTTTTTTCAAATAACTTTCTTTTCCTGTGTGTGTTTCTTTTTACTTTTTGGGTTAGTAAAGGGGGTGTCTGATAGACGCCTCTCCATTACTAACTCCTGTTCTTGATGCTAGCTGACATTACAGAGCTGACATCAACCCTCAAAATATTACCTCGATTATCACCGCATCAGGGCAATCGGGAAGAGCCAGGCAAAGCCCCAGAATTACAAATACAACTACAAAACACATACAACTGCACTCTAAAATGCTAACAATGAATATGGGCACTCTGGCATTGCATTACTGCTATAGGAATATTTGAAAAAAAACCAAAACAGATATTTAGCTTATGTATTGGCCAATGCATGTGAGCCCGGTAACCAGTGGCAAGGTATATCTCTATATACCGGGAACCTAACTTAAATGCCTCTTTCTAGGTTAAAAACCTATATGTCTGGGCAGCTAAGCTCCAGCTATAAAGGGAATGAACACAGCTTGGTGACATGGCAGGGTGCTCAATCAGAAATAAATGCACTGCAAATATATCAAAAAGACTGACCCCTACATCCAACAGTTGTGAGCAGGATTGATGTGCCAATTCTGGGGTGGCTGCGGGCTGCTATTTTTAGGCTGGGAAGAGCCAAATATACATGAGCCTTTCTAGCCTGATAATACCAGCCCCCAGCTGTCTGCTTTACCTTGGCTGGTTACCAAATATAGGGGGGACCCCACGCTGTTTTTTTTTAACTTATTTATTCCTTGGGGTAAATGAGGATCAACTCTCCATGAACTGGTTCCAAAGGAGAATTTGTCGAACATCGTGCCCCCGGGTTTCATATAAGAGCTGATAAGGTGATATGGCTGGCCAATCACAGGAAAACCAGTAGCCAATATGGCTATGGCATTGCCATGTATGGCAAGCATTCTCTGCATGGTTATTGGCTGTCTAAGAGTTGCAAAGCATGCGGGGCGGGGACTTGAGCATGGTGCTCGAGCATTCGAGATACTCGATTGGTTAACAAGTGTCTTGAGGACCCCGATGCTTGATCAAGCAATGGCGAGTATGCGCGCTCATCACTAATAAAACCCTGCATGTTAGTTTTTAGGCCCATAGGAAAAATAAATACACAAACCCCTTTTACTGTACTGTAATCGCTTCCATGTTTGACAGAACTGGTATCCACCATTATACTGTATGTATGGTCATTCTATGACACTCATAATGGTCTTGGTCTTTGTATAGTGCTTTTAGCTGAGTAATAGCATTGACCATTGATGAGATGCCCACTGTACCCTCTAAAATTAGGTTATGCCTCTGTCCGAACATGGCTACTTATTTTGTTCCCTAGCTGTAACCCCCCTGTGCCTATGCATTGAATATACAGTATATAAATTCAATACTAATACATTTAGACTTTTTTTTATCTAAAAATATTATAACTACACACTGTCCACACTACACTGCTATTCAATGATGATTAATACTATCATACAGTGCTGACAGTGGAGCACACATTTTTTTTCTACTCCACCTACCAAATTGCGGCACCTCGGCTTTAGTCCACAGGATCCTCCTAAGAAATTGTTTAGGCAAATGTCTTGTGTGCCTCTCACTCACTGAAACCAGCCAAGACAAAAAGTCCTGATAGCTAGTGTGACGCCCTGGCCTATAAGGTCGTCACAGGGTATTGTGCAATCTGCCCTTCTGCACGGTATCCACCCTCCTTGGTTACGGATCCTGGTCCTTTGGTGTTGCTAACAGCTTAAGCCAATCAAAATCCTAAGAACACTGCCTACTTTAACCCACCAGACACACCATTGGGGGGCCTGAAGGGAATAGGGCCGCCCACATGGGGGGTTGGTGAGGGGAAAGTGAGGAAAGTGACAGTAGAGTTGAGTTGAGACAGTGGAGTGGTGGCTCTCGTGAGGAGAGGCCACGGAGGAGAGCTTCTGTGTACTAGGTGGCAACGTTGATCTGGGCCTGGTAGGAGCTGTAACCCCGGTCGCAGGGGACAGTGTCAAGGGGCACGGACTGCCGAGAAGGGCGGCCGGGACCCCAGGCCGGAAAGTAACTTCACGCGTTCCGGTAATTTACCTGACGGGGGTGAAGACATCAAGTGTCACCCCCAACCTGCTTCAAAATCGGGGTACTAGCGCACCAATGGGATAGGATTTTCCCACTACAGTCCAAAGAAATCCTACGCGTGAACCCTGAGAGCAAGCTCACTCCGTTAGCCATACAGGTGAGCGGGACCCAAAGAGTTTTATACCCACGGGTCCAACAGAGACGAAGGTGCCAAGGACAGGGCCACAGACCAACTGCACCAAGGGCACGGATCCAGGCGTGCTCCCTGCAGGCTTCAGCGGCGCTCAGAATTTTGGTTTACAAGCTGTCGGTGTAGTTATTCCGGGACTGAGTGAGTACATTGGAAACCCCTGTTCTTATCCCCAATGGCACCCAAGCACCATCCTAACACCAATGGGCCCCGGGACACAGACCCCCTACCCACGGAGGGGTTAAACATCAGACTGCCGCACCATCGTCACCGGGCTCCCCAACGGCAGCAGTGGTCCCTCACATTACCATGCACCATCGGTGGCGTCGCAAACTTTCCAAAAACCACCCCTTGTATATATCCCCCTTTTTAAATTGAGTGTCCACGCGGACCCCCCGGATCCGGAGACCCCTCGAGCCACCGCAGCTCCGGATCTGAGCGGCTCGGCCGCTGGCGTGGGGGCGGTACACCTCGGGTCACAGAAATTGCATGAGACATAAATATCTGCATTAGGAAAGCCATTTTAATCAGTGTAAGTCCAAACTGGACATCCCCTTTAAATAAGGTCAGCACTAAAGCTGGCCAAACACAGTAGATGATTGTTGGGCAAACGATACTTTAGCCAATTGTTCTTCTGACAGTCAACTCTTTCATGCACAGGACCATTTGCTTGGCCAAGTGCATCTGTGTTCGCCATGAGAAAGCTGCCGAACAATGGGATCAGGAGTCTGAAATCGGACATGTGGCGCCCTGGACAAGCCAGGGGCCACAGAGAACAACACCTACACACCCCACACTCCCGGTCAGGCACACCGAAGTCAGACACAAACCCTTGTTGCCTCCCTCCAGGGGCTGATGTCCACACCAGGGGGTGGGCCAGGCGGTTGGCCCCGCCCACCGAGGAGTTCACAGTCCTGGAGGCGGGAAAACCAGAGAGATTAGTTTTGGAGGTGAAAGTGGAAGGAAGGAAAGTGGTAGTGGAGCAACTAACTGACAGCGTCCGGGTGTGTGGCCCGGGCGGTACAGCAAGGTTGGCAGACGGTGGTGACCGTCTACAGGAGTGGCCTATCGGAGTTTACCGTAAGGACCTTGGACAGGCGGTGGCCCGGCGGTGCCGGACCGGTACACAAAGAGAAGTCAGCACCATCTGGCAGGGGCTTACGGACCCCGGCAAGGCTAGGAGTCGCCGTGAATTTGCCAAATCCGTCAGCGAAGGGAACCTCCTGGGTTTCCCAGCAGCCAAGTCCCGACAGAAGGCAACAGTCCAACCGTGAGAAGGAAACACAGCCACCGCCAAGGCTACCATTCCCAGGGCCAGAGCCTGCGGGCAAAAGGGGCTCCTCCAGCCCATATCCAAGCTGGGGAGCGGGTTACCGGTGGGAACCCATTGGAACCGTTTGCAGTACATAGGTGCAGGGAAAGGCAGTCACCATCAACCTGCCGGGAGAAACAACACCGCAGCCGTCTGTGGGACCCATCCATCCAGCCGTGTGTTTTACCGAGAACTGTGTCCTCATCATTGGTTGAGTGAGTACCACTGTGCCGTGCGGCACAGCGCTGCCCCTGCGACCCTGCACCTCACCAGGCCCCGTAACCCGTCTGCCATCCATCCCTACCCCATCACCGGGCCCCGGGACAACCAACCCCCTACCCACGGAGGGGAGAACTAACAACAAAGCTGCTCCCTGTCACCGCTCCCGGGATCCCCGTCTAGAGCAGCGGTGGTGTCACCAATATCACCACAACCGTGGGTGGCATCACGGACAATATCCAATCCCCACAATCAATCCCCACCCTTTTCACTCACGGGCGAGGAGCGCCGCTCGAGTCCCCAGGATCCGGCCCACCGCTCGAGCCACCACCGAGCCGCAGCAGCCGGACCCGAGCAGTGGGAGAGCGCAGTGTCCCCTCCTCCGCCCGCGACAGACATGCGTAAGCGAAATCTTTCCCAACCATAAGCCGTTCCGTACCCCCATATACAGCAGACTGTCTGTTACACACCTGTTCCAGATCCAGGCTTTGCTCCCCTCACACTGGTCTACTGAAATCTGTTAAGTTACATGTTGGGATTTGCAGGTGGTTCACTGTCCCATGTTATCTTCTGCCTAGACCTATATAAGCCCCACCAAGACACACGTGTGTCTTCGTATTAAAAATGTTAGTGTTCCGGAGTCCTATTTGCTTGCGGCCTCCTACATCTCGGCTGCCTGCTTCCCAGTCTCCTGTCTGCCTGAAGCCTCCAGTGCTTCTACTATCAGTTTCCTGGTCCAAGTCTGCCTGGGCTTCCAGTCCATCTGCTACCTGCTTCCCCATCTTCTGTCTACCTGCAGCCTCCAGTCCTTCTACACCCCATTTCCCACATGCCTTACCCATGGCCCTTGACCATCCAATCTTTGGGCATGGAGAATCCACCACAGCAGCTGAGCTGAAACACCCTTTGACCAACCCATCGATATAAGCAGGTTCCACAAACAGTAGTCTGATGTGTATGGAGGCCCTAACTCTTTCAAGAAATAGACTGAAAATTTGTCATTGTGTGGTGCCCCTGACCTGGTCAGGCGCCGCTGAGTACTGCACCTATGCTCTGTGAGTGCAAACAGGTAATCCTGAAGGCTGGAATAGGGTGTGTACGCACAGACACATAGTGACGTGGTCTCCCACACACTAGAGGGGACCCTTGGGCAGACCCAAGAGGGGGCGTTCCTCCACATCTCAGCTAGGGGTGCTGGGGAGGGGCTGGAAGCTAAGGTGGCAGTGGCAGTCAGAACAGGAGTAGGAGAGGAGCAAGCCAGTCTGAAGTGGAGAGCGCAGGGAGAAGGAGCGAGCAGGCACGCGGACCCGCTAGTCAGACCCTGCCCGTGAAGTAGCCGTTAGTGGGGGAGAATGGTTGCCACGCGGTCAGCCTGAAAGACACCTGAAGAGAGAGGATAGGCAGTTGAGTATGGGGACTCCTGGTAACCAGGCACGAACGGGGTACAGGTCCCTAGAGCCAGACATCCATTTAGTGGTCTGCTAAACCTGCCGGTGGGGTGGACAACAAGTCCCACACCAACCAACACAGGGTCCAAGCATCAGCAGCAACGAGGGGGTTCATAAGGATCAAGCCTGGAGCCATCTTCTTTGGTCCACGCTGCCAGCAAACGGGTCAGAAAGGGGAGAAAAGGCAGTTGCGACTTCCCTGGATGAATCCCACGGAACTTTAAGTCAGGGGTTGTCTGAAACAAGAAGTGCTAGGAAGGCGAGTTAGCGGTTACCCTTAGACCAACCTGACGGATACCTGGTTCCACTTGGTGTATCTCAGCATCGCCCGGGTGCCATTTGAAGCATTAGAAAGTGAGTAAAAACCAGTTGCAAGACACTTTAGACTGAGACTAAATCATTCTGCGACCTGTTGTTCTACACACATACACCCAAGCCCCTGGGGCCAGCCTCACTCTCGGGAGGCCACAACACCCGACTGCAGTTTCCATCAGCCCCAGACGCTCGTTAAACTGCAGTGGCGGTCACCTATAACCTTGACCGCAAACCGAGAGTGGCGTCACGACTCAGATGTAAATAACCTGACATACCTGTTGCCAGAAAAGATCGCAAAGAGAAGTCCCAGCGGCGTCCCTGGAAGTGGAGCGGTGTCCTGGAGGCGACCGCTGCAGCGCAGGAGGGCGACTCAATTGCCTTGCCCCTTTTGCTAAAATCAAGGAATATTAATTCTCTTTTTTATAATGTATTGAACTACTTCCTATGGCCCCTATTCCTAATTATTGAGTTCGGCTGTCTCAGGCAAACCCAGTGAAAACAGAAAATCAATATCACAGCCATAAAATCTCTTTACACAGACATTGATAATAATATAGGTCAGTCATTTTAAATATGGCATTGGCATAGGTTGGCACAAATCAGTACTATTATCCAGTTCTGAAGATGAACAAATTTGGATTTAAGAAATGTTGGAAACGTTACCTACCGGTACCTTGTGGTTATAGTAAAATTTGTAGATTAGGGATAATGTTTTGAGGGTTTTTTTTGGGGTTTGGGCTAACCTCCAATTTGCACCAAAGGGTTCTATCGAACCATCTCATTCCACACAATCCTCTGGAACGTTTCGCCAAAAAATTGGAATTGGAATGAGATAACCAACAAGCTAAAGGTGTGATGGTGAAGTATCCACATACTCTTTAGGCATAAAGTAAGTACCGTACTAAGTAATAGCATATGGGTGCATTTGTTTTATAAGAACATTAGAAATGAGTGCTGCTCTGAAGCATCTGGGGAGCAGTGAGAATCAGCACCCAAGAGGTTTCGCAGCCTAGATCTTGGTTGCACAAAATAATAATTTATGTTTCCCATCGACAAATAATTTCCATTTTCCATGGAATTCTAATGAGGTTCTCCTCCGGGAGATGTGCAGCTTTTAATGGAAAATCTGAGTTTCACTCTTTACAAAATTCTACAAATAATCATCTAAACATATTTACTTTTTCATAATTTGTTTTGACCTGGAACAAAATATTTCACAGCCAGCTTGTAATGATATGTCTCACTTGGAGACGTAGATTCTCAAAGTTTTTGGTCCAGATATGTTATTCAACATGGTAGGGGCTCCCGCACAGGATGATTCCATCACAGTTCCCCAACACACAGTATGAATCCCCCACAGTCTCCCACACAACATTATTCCCCCACAGCCCCCCAACTCAGAGTATAATTACCCAACAGCCACCTCATACATAGTATGATGACACCACCATCCCCCCATACAGTATGATGCCCCCACAGCATGATGTCTGTACACTCTCTCATAAACATAGCATGATACCCCTACATAGTATGATGAGTACACAACCCCCAAAACAGTTTGATGGAACCCAAAGCCCCCATTCAGTACCATGAACCATAGTACTCTGCAAGTAATGACTGACAAAATAAAAAAAAAATGTTAGACTGAGAATGGTGGAGCAGGGAGCCAAAGGCTTCTTTCTCCAGCATTGTATTGATTTGTTCCTGTAGCCTCAGGACGAAATTGAAATTCAAGGTGGAAATGATTGGCACCGAGCCACACCAAATCATAGGCACCAGAAGCGCCACAGAATCAGATGTAGCAGAAAGGGAACTGGAGGAGCATAACTGAAAGCTGAGCAGACTCAGGAATGGTGAGGTAGAACAGAGTTGCACAGGATGTTTAATAAAGGAAGAGCTGGTACAGCACTATAGGAGAATTGACTGCATTGTAGTGTGACGCCCTGGCCTATCAGGTTGTCACAGGGTATTGTGCAATCTGCCCTTCTGCACGGTATCCGCATCCTCCTTGGTTACGGATCCCTGTTCTTTGGTGTTGCTAAGATCAGAGCCAGTCAAAACCCTAGGAACACTTTGCACCACACCCACCAGACACACCATTGGGAGGCCTGAAGGGAATAGAGCCGCCCACTTGGGGGGTTGGTAGGGGAAAGGGAGAAGTATAGAAGGAGAAGTGAGAGAGAAAGTGAAGGAGTAGGAGTGTGGAGTGGTGACTCTCAACGTGAGAGGTTACCGGTTTAGGAGCAGGTCTTCTTGAGACTACTAGGTGGCAGACGTTGGTCTGGGCCTGGTAGGAGCTGGAACCCCGGTCGCAGGGGATCATGTCAAGGGGCACGGATCTGCTGAGGAGGGCAGCCGGCGGCCTTGGGCCATCTCCGGGCAGGAGCCATGGCACGACGGGGTAAGCGGACCCTAGGCCGGGAAGTAGCTTCAAGCGTCCTGGTAATTTACCTGACGGGAGTGAAGTCTTCAAGATTCATCCCTCACCCGCACCAAAATCGGGGTACTAGCGCAACAAGGGAATAGGACTTTTCCCAAAACACAGTCCATCAAATCCCAATCGTGAACCCTTAGAGCAAGTTCACTCCCTTAGTCATACGGGTGAGCGGGACCCGACTAGTTCCACACTACAGGGTCCAAACAGTGAAGAAGGGGCCACGGAAAAGGTCACAGGCTAACAAGCAACACCAAGGGCACGGATCCAAGCGTGCTCCCTCCTTGCTGTAGTGGTGCTCAGAATTCTGGTTTACAAGCTGTCGGTGTCAGTATTCTTGGACTGAGTGAGTACACAGAAACCCTTTTCCTCCCCAACGGCACCCCTTCGCTACCTTCAACGGGCCTCGGGGTACAACCACCTACAATGGAGGGGTTACACACCTTGCTGCCATACCACCGCCACAGGGAGCTCCCAAAAGAAGCAGTGGTACTCCATCTTACCCTCACTGTGGGTGGCATCACGAACTTCAAAATCCCCCGTACATATCCCCCCTTTTAACTTCCAGTGTCCGCGTGACCCCCCTCCCGGGTCCAGAGACCCCTCGAGCCACCGCGGTTCCGGATCTGAGCGGCTCGGCCGCTGACACAGGGGCGGTACAGTAGCAGAGCTAATTTTGCAATGAAGTCCAATATTGCAAAACTTGCACAGCATTACTGAGTTGTGGCAGCAATGCAGTAGAAGTGAGCCTGCAACAGGTTCCGATATTGCAGAGGTGGCACAGCAAACTAGCAAAGTGGACTCTAATATGTCGCGGGCGGGGAGGACGCCGTCGCTGCTGCGCTCTCGCTAACGCTCGGGTCCGGCGCTGCTGCGATGGCTGCTTGGTGGCTCGAGTGGTGGGCCGGATCCGGGGACTCGAGCGGCGCTCCTCGCCCGTGAGTGAAAGGGGTGGTTGGTTTGGGGGATTTAGCGATGGTAGGGAGCAGCTGGGATGTTGTTTTCCCCCTCCGTGGGTAGGGGTTGGTGGTCCCGGGGCCCGGTGATGTTGTGACGGGGAGGCAGGGTCGGTGAGGTGCAGGGTTGCAGGGACAGCGCGGCGCGGTGCCGGATGGCACGGGTGTACTCACTCAGCAAGAAAGGTACAAAGTCCTCGGTAAACCAAACGGCTGGATGGACGGGTCCCGCAGCCGGCTGCAGTGTCTCTCCCCAGACAGGTGATGGCGGCTGTCTTTGCCTGCATCTTAATGTTCTCTTTCTGACTACTATGGATTCCCAACGGTAGTCCGCTCCCCGGTGTATGGGTACCGAAGGAGCCCGTTTGCCCGCAGACGCTGGCCCTTGGGTCTCTAGCCTTAGGCGGTAGCTGTATACCCTCACGGTGTGGGCAATTGCCTTCAATCGGGACTTTTGCTGTTGTGAAACCCCTGGGGTTCCAGTCACATTCGGATCTGACTATTGTTGGCGGCTCCAAGCCTGGTCGGGGTCCGATGGCCCTGCCTGTGTGTGCTGGCTTCACTTCGCTCCCCGGTCGGTACCGGCGGGCCGTCGCCCGTCCCCGGTCCTACGGTTCCGCGTTGCTCCACTACTCCTGCAGACAGCCACCACCGTCTGCCAACCTTGCTGTCAGTGCCTGGGCCACAAACCCAGACACCCAAGTGCTTACTCCTCACTCCTCAAACTCCAGCACTCAACTGTCACTTTTCCCGCCTCCAGGCCTGTGAGCTCCTCGGTGGGTGGGGCCAACCGCTTAGCTCCGCCCCACCTGGTGTGGACATCAGAACCTGGAGGGAGGCAACAAGGGTTTTTGTTTGGCTGGTGTCCCTGTCTAATGGGGGTGGGGGGGTGTTTGTATGTTATCTGTGACGACCTGGCTAGGCCAGGGCGCCACAAATATATTAGAGGTGATCCAATATTGCAGAACTAAAACAGTGAGATAGCTGAATTGACTCGATGTAGCAGGGTTGAGTTTGCAGCAGAGTCCAATATTGCAGAGATGTCATAGTTATATAACAAGATTGACTCAGCAATGTAGCAGACCTGAGTTTGCCACAGACATTTTAACATTGCAGAGCTGGAACAGAAGAAAAGCAGAATTAATTTATATACTTCTGAGAGTATAGCCCTTACAATTAAATTTTACAGTGGTACATAATTGTTTTTCACATTATGGCTTATTTACTTTTCCACTCTGCTTGTCAATGGTCAAAGCTGATCTTTTGCCAGATGTCACAATGCAAACTGTACACATTACAAAATAAATCTCTTAGACCTAACAAGGCTGGTGTATTTTCTTGAAAATCCATTACATAATGTTTTTTATAATCCTTTATGAATCTCTGCTAGCTTAGCCTAATTGACAGCTTTTCAATGTCCCTCCTCCCTGCTGAGATCTCTCACTGCTCAGAACAAACTGCAGCTGCCATTAAAGGGAACCTGTCACCAGTTTTCTGCCCTATAAGCTGCGTCCACCACCAGTGAGCCCTTATATACAGCATTCTAACATGCTGTATATAAGAGTCCAGGCCGCTGTGTAGAACATAAAAATCCCTTTATAATACTCATCTAAACCGGTCGCTGCGGTGGATGTGGCTCAAAGGGGCGCCTCCTCTTTCCGCCATCTTTGTCTTCGTTCTGAAGCCTGTCTGCATGACGCGGTTACATCATACACACTCGCCAGTCCCACGCAGGCGCACTACAATGCTTTGATCTGCCCTGCTCAGGACCTGAATGCCGGCGAGTGTGGATGACGTCGGACGCGTCATGCACAGAGGCTTCAGAAGATGGAGGACAAAGATGTATCGGAGGACAAAGAAGCCCATTTGATCCACATCCACCGCAGCGACTGGTTTAGGTGAATATTATGAAGTGTTTTTTATGTTATACCCCCGGCCTGGGCTCTTATATACAGCATGTTAGAATGTTGTATATAAGAGCCCAGTGGTGGTGGCTGCAGATTATAGGCCGAAAAACTGGTGACAGGTTCCCTTTAAGACTGGATGGTGGCGGAGACTGAATACACTTGGACTCAAGAACTTTCAAACTTTTTACCTAGGCTCATTAAGTAAGTACACCAGCATCTTCAGGTCTAAATGATTTATTTATTAATTTATACAGTTTGTATTGTAAAAATTAGGTAATAATAATTCCATACTTAATTATGCAAATAGTTTATTAAATACTTAGTTTAAATAATTAAGATAAGTTTAATAAGTGTATTTTTAACGAGGATGATCAATCAGATCTCATGTAAGTTATGCCTGTTTGGTCCTGAGGAAGGGAGCAGAGTCTCCTGAAACGCGTAGACCTGTGCAAGAATAAAAAGTTTACATTAATCCAAGATTTCATCAGTGATCTTTGGCGCTGTTTACAAAGCCCCATTCTACAATTTTTCTCTGTTATCAGCCACCTGGGGTACTGCTGCCTTTGATCTGGATTTATGCTGTTACAGGAGTTGTGCCTTTCACAACCATCTTTGGTGAGTAGGATCATCTCCTTTATCACCCCCTGTCTGTCAGGGTAAGACCCTATTGCGCTTTTTTGTCTGCAGGTTCTTTTTATCTCCTTATTCTCTTAACATTTTGCACCACTTTTTTAATTTGTTTTTCTTTTTTAAGTCTTTTTTATTATTTTTTTCTCGAAAACTTTGCTTATTTAAATGTTTTAGACAGATTCTTTAAATGTGAAGTTTTACAAAATGCTGTGTTATATTTTGCTCCCTGCGTGGAGTTATATTTCTGGCAAAGTTTTTAATTTGACGCATCTTTAGGCTATGTGCGCACGTTGCGTAAATTCATGCAGTTACGCTGCGCTTTGCAGCGCAGCGTAACTGCATGCGTCCTGCGTCCCCTGCACAGTCTATAGAGATTGTGCAGGGGCCGTGCGCACGTGGCGTCTCAGAGCACAGCGCTTCGGCTACTGCCGAAGCGCTGCGCAAAAAGAAGTGACATGTCACTTCTTTCCTGCGCTTTGCCGGCAGCTCCTGCTCTGTCTATGGCAGGAGCTGCAGGCAGAGCGCATGGAATCGGCGCTCACTACGGACATTTCTGCAGCGATCTAAAGCGCACATGTGCTCTTCAGATCGCTGCAGAAATATCTGCAGGGCTAGTACGCAACGTGCGCACATAGCCTTAGACAAAGGATCAGCAACTTGGTGATGAAGCGTTTCAAAAATATGTTTAAAGAGATTTTCAACTACTTTTACATTTTGGCCTATCCTATCCCTATCCTATCCTAGCCATCAATGTTTGATCAGCCAGAGTTCGACACCTCGCACCTGAACACCAAGCAGTTCGCTCATCCCTGCTCTTTATTTTTGTCTTTAAAGGGGTTGTCCACTACTTTTACATTGATGGCCTATCCTTAGGTCATCAGTGTCTGATCGGCCAGGGTCCAACACACCGGACCCTGCGGATCATTGTTCTCGGTCCCGGCGGCGGCAGCAGACAGCTGGAAATGCTCAATTCTGGAGGTGCTCCGTCTTCTTATCGTGGCCACAGCTGAGTACTGCACAGCCACCTCCTATTGATTAGAAGACAGAGCAGCTCCAGAACTGAGCTTTTCCGTCTGTCTGCTGCCACCGCCGAGATCGAGAACGGCTGATCGGTGGCTATGTGGGGTGTCGGACCCCAACCGATCAGACATTGATGAGCTAGCCTAAAGATGGGCCATCAATGTAAAAGTACTGGACAACCTCTTTAAAGGCAAAAATAAAGAGCAGTGATGAGTGAACTGCTCAGTGCTCGGGTATTCGGAAAGCCTAACGAGGATTTTGATGCCCATGTGCTCGTTACTCGTTTACAGAGTATAATAATATTTATTCACTTATATAGCGCCAACATTTTCCATACATCATCATCATCACTGTCCACATTGGGGCTCACAATCTAAATTCCCTTTCAGAATATCTTTGGAGTGTTGGAGGAAACTGGAGAACCCGGAGGAAACCCACGGAAACAAGGGGAGAACAAACTCCTTGAAGATGTCCTTGGTGGGATTTGAACCCAGCACCCAAGGCTGCAAGATTACAGAGCTACCGTGCCGCCCTAATAGAAGTCAATGGGGAACGCAAGCATTTTTCTGGAAGATTTTGACCTTCATTATACCCTGTAAATGAGCACCGAGCACCGGAGAATCAAAAATGATGAATCGGGCTAGATATCCACAGAGGATACACTGCAAAGCATGACAATGCTGCAGTGGAAATAATGAGGCTTTCCAGACAGGCAGGGGTTACGGAAGCGAGTCTTTTCTTACATGAGCACATCTGCCTGTCTGAGGTCGGCTGCTGGCTGGAACTTGGGAGAAGTCAGTGGGAAGGAATGTAATTCTCAGCCGGAGGAGGAACGGTTACAGCTGGAGTCACAGGCTGTGAAGGAACTGATGGATAGCAGGTTGGGGGAATGTTATGGGTTTTGGGTTGGAGATACCAGCTGGTGATTGCCCACGTGACCCAGGCTTGTTGAGAATTTTACTACACATTCCCTATGCTAAAGTAGTCGCTGTCAGTGCTCCATAAACATCATTATGGTGTCTGTAAGGCAGATGCAAAAAGTAGAGAATATTGTATTGACGTTATTATTCCACGTCCTCAATTACCGTACATGTAGGGAAGCAGGTGGAGACAAGACCAAGGCGGTTCCCTGCTCATAATGGTCCTTCCAGATGTCCATGAGCATCACTAATTATAGTGGGTGGAAGGGTTGCCTCTGCAGCAATTCCTGGACTTTCGAAGGATCCAAGTGGTCCCATTGGCCCATATGAGTAGATCCGTAGACCCATGATAGTTGGCCTTGTTGAAGATTTTGCATCTCCAAGTTACTGTGCAGTGGATATCTACGAGTGTTGACTTTTCAGGGTGTCAGCACTTTTGGCCGGAGTAGTAAGGTATACAAAGCTTGAAGAAGAGTTGTTCACATGCTCACACACTAATACTATCCCTGCTGTTGTAAAATAGTGTCGCGGGCGGAGGAGGGGACGCTGCGCTCTCCCACTGCTCGGGTCCGGCTGCTGCTGCTGCTGCTCGGCGGTGGCTCAAGCGGTGGGCCGGATCCCGGGGGCTCGAGCGGCGTTCCTCGCCCGTGAGTGAAAAGGGTGGGGATTGGATTGTGGGGATTTGAGTATTATCCGTGACGCCACCCACGGTTGTGGTGATATTGGTGACACCACCACTGCTCTGGACGGGGATCCTGGGAGCGGTGACAGGGAGCAGGTTTGTTGTTAGTTCTCCCCTCCGTGGGTTGGGGGTTGGTTGTCCCGGGGCCCGGTGATGGGGGAAGGGATGGATGGCAGGCGGGTTACGGGGCCTGGTGAGGTGCAGGATCGCAGGGGCAGCGCTGTGCCGCACGGCACGGTGGTACTCACTCAGCCAATGATGAGGACACAGTTCTCGGTAAAACACACGGCTGGACGGACGGGTCCCACAGACGGCTGCGGTGGTTTCTGCTCCCGGCAAGTTGATGGTGACTGCCTTTCCCTGCACCTATGTACGGTAGATGGTTACGATGGGTTCCCACCGGTAACCCGCTCCCCAGCTTGGATATGGGCTGGAGGAGCCCCTTTTTGCCCGCAGGCTCTGGCCCTGGAAAACGGTTGCATTGGCGGTGGCGGTGTCTCCCTCTCACAGCTGGGCTGTTGCCTTTTGTCGGGACTTGGCTGCTGGGGAACCCAGGAGGTTCCCTTCGCTGACGGATTCGACAAATTCACGGCGACTCCTAGCCTTGTCAGGGTCCGTAAACCCCTGCCAGATGGTGCTGACTTCACCTTGTGTACCGGTCCGGTACCGCCGAGCCACCGCCCGTCCGCGGTCCTTACGGCAAACTCCGATCGGTCACTCCTGCAGACGGTCACCACCGTCTGCCAACCTTGCTGTTCCGTCCGGGCCGCACACCCGGACCAACTTCAGTCTTTTCTACTGCATCTTCACCTCCTCTCACTTTCCACTCTCAAACTGATCTGTTTACTTTTCCCACCTCCAGGACTGTGAACTCCTCGGTGGGCGGGGCCAAACGCCTGGTCCACCCCCCTGGTGTGGACATCAGCCCCTGGAGGAAGGCAACAAGGGTTTTGTGTCTGACTTCGGTATGCCTGACCGGGAGTGTGGGGTGTGTGGGTGTTGTTCTCTGTGGCCCCTGGCTTGTCCAGGGCGCCACAATAGCATAACAGTACTACCCAATAATGGAAAACCATACTACCTTCATAAAACAGCTTGACAAAGCACCATTTTACTACATTCTGTCAGAGTACCCCCATAATTTCTTCTCTCTGGTTAAAATGGGCTCATTAACAGGTGGCAAAATAAGTCATAGCTGCTGTCACCATCCTGTAGCCAACCAGTGATGCCCTGCGCTGGCACCGGGCAAGATGACAGCACCATTCAATCCACAGCTTGGCTTGTGATAGGTCGCAACCAGCGTCAGACTGGAGTACCCTGGGCCCACTTGAGAAAATGATTCTTGGGGCCAACTATGTAGCTACATAGAAATAAATCTAAGACCACCAATTGTGTGGTAAAGCATATTAATATCAGGGTATAATACAAGGTAATACACTTCATTAAGCCCCGCTCCAGGATTTTTTTTCTTTTACCACTGCAGTGGGGATTCTCATCTAAGGTCCCTGACCATACTCTTATACCGGCTCCCGACTCTATCTTCATCTCATGGAGCACTTACCTTCCCCACCACGTCTGCATTCTCTACAGCAGTGTGATGAAGCTCCAGCTTGATGACCTCATCATGCTGCTGCATACTGGGCTGCGGGATGACATGCTCACGCCCTGCTCTGCTCCAATGACCCTGGCGCTACCACCACATGGCTAATTTGCATGTGAAGAGCATCACATCCAAATTAGCCATGTGGTAGTGCTGCTGTGAAGGGGGGCCCAGCCTATGGCTTAATAAAGCTAAGTAAGTACCCCGGCCTGGTCTGGGCCTCCCTCTTCACTGGGAGCCCTAACAGGAGGTACTAGGGCCTGG
Organism: Anomaloglossus baeobatrachus; assembly: GCF_048569485.1. Classification (NCBI taxonomy): domain Eukaryota; kingdom Metazoa; phylum Chordata; class Amphibia; order Anura; family Aromobatidae; genus Anomaloglossus; species Anomaloglossus baeobatrachus. The sequence continues at coordinate 53,121,731 of NC_134356.1, read as the reverse complement.
GCCCACTGGAGGATCCTCTGGTTCTCTGGATGGCCAGTCCGACCCTTGCCACAGCAGTCAGGTAGGTTGAAGCGCATCATTGGAATTTTTTCTGATGACGCGTGGTTCCGGTCACTTAATCACTACAGACTATATCAAGTGGTCCTGTCTGTGACCAGTTAAATGACACAAAACATGGGGCATTCGGCTGTGGATCCCAGAGAGTGACAGCAGGTGACTAGATGACCAATTTCAGCTGTTTTGTTTTTTTTTAAATTTTATTTTCACAGAATCCGTACCCACTGATAAAAAGCATGTTTTCCTGGATAAACAACCCCTCTTAATGTTGTTTATATGTAGCACCAACATGTACAGTGGTGCTGTACAGAGATTGTTGCTGATCACAATGTTTCTTGCTCCTATAAGGCCTCAGATGTCTGTATTTCATGTATATTTACCTGTGTATTTCATGGATAGAACACATACCCATTATAGTCTATTGGATTGTTCACTTATGCATGTTTTTGTGTGGACTAAAGGGGGCGTTACACGCAGCAATATCGCTAGCGATATAACTGGTGTAAGCACCCACACCCGTCGTTTGTGCGTCACGGGAAAATCGCTGCCCGTGGCGCACAAAATCGTTAGGAGCCATCACACGTACTTACCTGCCTGGCGACGTCGCTGTTGCCGGCAAACCGCCTCCTTTCTAAGGGGGCGGTTCGTGCGGCGTCACAGCGGCGTCACTAAGCGGCCCCCCAATAGAAGCGGAGGGACGGAGATGAGCGGGATGTAACATCCCGCCCACCTCCTTCCTTCCTCATTGCCGGCGGCCGCAGGTAAGCTGTAGGTCGTCGTTCCCGAGATGTCACACGTAGCGATGTGTGCTGCCTTGGGAACAACGAACAACCTGCGTCCTCTACAATCAACGATTTTTTGAAAAGAAACAACGTGTCAACGATGGACGATAAGGTGAGTATTTTCCTTCGTTAACGGTCGCTCCTTGCTGTCACACGCAACGACGTCGCTAACGATGCCGGATGTGCGTCACGGAATCCGTGACCACGGCGATATATCGTTAGTTCTGTCATTGCGTGTAACGGGGGCTTTAGTGTCCAGCAAAAAAAAAAAAAAAACTTCTCCGTTTTTGATCATGGAACAAACTTGCCAATATTTTGATGAAAAATCAGGACAAATTTTGTTTCTGGTGTCCTTCGACAGCTCTTTGGTCTTCACCATAGTGGAGTTTTAAGTGTGATAGTTTGAGGTTGTGGACATGTGTCTTTATGCCATCACTACAGGTAATGAGTGGAGGACAGAGGAGCCTCTTAAAGAAGAAGTTACAGGTCTGTGAGAGCCAGAAATCTTGCATGTTTTTAGGTGACTAAATATTTATTTTCCACCATAATTTTAAAAAAAAATCTTGCCAAATCACACGCTGTGATTTTCTGGATTTGTTTTCTCATTTTGTCTCTCATAGTTGTGGTCTACCTATGATGTCAATTACAGGGCTTTCTCATCTTTTTAAGTGGGAGAACTTGCACAATTGGTGGCTGACTAAATTATTTTTTTCCCCACTGTATATTCTGTTTCTGGGTTCCATGCCTGCACTGGAGCTCAAGATTGCAAAATTCTCCCATCTCTCCGTTTTGGCTATGTCTCATTGATAGCGCTTCTTCCTATAGACATGAAGATTGCAAGTTTGAGTCCTGGGGAGACAAGAGGAGAGAAGAATTGTTAATTTAATTCATGGTCATTCAGAGAGATGATGCTCTTGCCCCCAAAGATGAAGAAACTACAATGCCGGCGACAAGACATAAGAGGTAGTCAGGACAAAAGCTCTGACTGCCGGGACAGTGGGACTGAACCCTCAAATCGGGGCAGTCCTGCTGAATCAGGGCAAGCTGAGAGCTATGTTATGCAAGCCATGTAATATCACATTTCTCCTATAGCGGATGCCCTCAGAGCACTACCACCATATTTGTGTAAACTTTTCATCTGTTAAGATCCTATGATCTTCATATATTTTTACAAGCATTTTTGTGGCTCTATTTTATACATATGCAATTTTAGTTACAACACAGGGAGCCCCCCAAAAAATTCACCAGAAGTGGGGCTGATTTTTAAAAACTGTCAAACACTAAAACAATCCTTGTCCATAGCGACCAATCACAGCAAAGCTTGTAGTTTATCACAGCAACTTAAGAATTCAAAGTTGTGTTGTGACAGGTTGCTATAGGCAACAAAGACAGTCATACTAGTAGTAGTGACTGACACTGTAGGCCTCATTTATTAAAACTCTCTAAAAGAAAAACTCTGTTACCCATAGCAACCAGTTAGAGAGCAGGTTTAATTTTTTTTAACCCTTTACTGACTTAGGACGTACTGGTGTGTCATATGATGGCTCTCTTACTTGGAGTATGTATCTTTGCTGGCAAATGATGGCTCTGTTGTTCATCCATCATCCACCTCTAACAGCCGCAAGTGTAGCAGAGCTGCTATGCCTGATAAATGCTGCTGTCAATCTGCAGCACGGGAACGTGCTGTCCTATTCGCCCATCGGTACTCCCACAACACAATAACAGGGTACCGATGGAGTGCCATGATTGCCAGGAATCTTCTGAAGACCCCGTGCCTGTCATGATGGTATTCTTATGACCGTAATCTGTGTTTTATTCAGCGATACTATTGCATTGCAGCATATAACAAAGGCGATCAGACGATTGCAGGTTGTAGTCTAAAGAATACTACAAGATGCAGTAAAAAAAAATTTGAAAAAGTTTTGAACATTATGAAAAAAATCCAAAAAATAAAAATGTTTGAAATACTGATTTTTTCCACCATTTAAAATAGGAAAATACTGTATTAATAGCATTAATAATAATAATAATAATAATAATAATCAACTAATATATTAAGCTGAGTGTATATGTGTGTGTGTGTGTGTGTGTGTGTGTGTGTGTGTATGTATGTCCGCTAAAGGAATCCGTACCGTCACATTTACAATCACAAAATTTTGTACAGACACCCCAGGTGACTCAGGGAACATCATATACTATGTGTTGAGGGGAAAATTTAACCCCACGCTTTACAGTTACTCTACAAAAAAGTGCCTCCATTAAAGTCAATGGAGCTGCAAGCTATAGCTTATTAATAGCAGCTGTGAGTGGTTGCTATAGGAACAAAATAAATTGTTAGTATAAGAAGCTTATGTATGAGGTAATAAGATGGTGGTGGGGAGATGGATAGAGAGAGACAGAAAAAGATAGACAGACATAGGCACAGACAGAGTTATGCAGACTTTACACGGTATGATCTATCGTGCGATTTCACGATCGGTCATACCCGCCCCCGTCGTTTGTGCATCACTGGCAAATCGCTGCCCATGTCGCACAAAGTTGTTAAAACGCCGTCACACGCACTTACCTGCTGTGCGACTTCGCTGTGAGCGGCAAACGTCCACTTCCTGAAGGGGGAGGGATGTTCGGCGTCACAGCGACGTCACACAACAGCCGCCGGCCAATAGAAGCAGAGGGGTGGAGATAAGCGGGACGTAAACATCCCGTCCACCTCCTTCCTTCCGCATAGCCAGCGGGTGCCGCGGGACGCAGGTAAGCTGTGTTCATCGTTCCCGGGGTGTCACACGGAGCGACGTGTGCTGCCACGGGAACAATGAACAACCGGCGCCATGTAAAATAAACAATATTTTAAAACCAAGCGACTAGTACACGACTCACGATTTGTGAGCGATAATGCGTCGCTTGGAGGTGTCACACGAGATGACGTCGTGAACGATGCCAGATGTGCGTCACAAAAATCGTGACCCCGACGATGTATCGCACGATTGTTCGTCTCGTGTAAAGCCCGCATAAGAGGCAGACAGGGAAAGAGAGACAGACAGGGAAAGAGAGAGACAGAGATAGACAGTCAAAGTGACAGAGGCAGACAAAGACAGAGAGGGAAAGAGACAGAGAGAAACAGACAGTCAAAGAGACAGAGGCAGACAGACACAGACAGGGAAAGAGACAGACAAAGATACATATAGGACAAGAGACAAAAACATGAAAAGAGATAGAGACATGAAAAAGACAGGGAAAGAGACAGAGCTAGGGAAAGAGACTTAGACAGATGGGGAAAGACACAGACGGGGATGGAGACAGACGGGAAGGGGGAGACAGACGGGGGAGACAGATGGGGGGGAGACAGACAGAGACACAGTTACTTTCCCGGGCAATGCCCTGGTACTACAGCTAGTAAAAAAATATGTGTGGTATCTCTACGCCCGTAAAAGTCTGATCAAAATATAAATTGAATTAATCCAAATGACTGTAATGAGCAAAAAAATGTATATGGTCCATAGGTCACGCGTGGTCAGCGGCAGGCACGAAATTCTCACAGCTGTGAGAAGGTCCGTGCCTGCCACTAACCGGGAGGTCCAAGATTTGAAGGATGTCGTGGGATAATACATCATTAGATTAAGTAGTAACTTCAAGAATTTTTTAAAATTAATAAATTGGTAAACAAGAGAATGTGGAGGAGTCTTTACTCAAATAAACTTTTTTTTTTTACCAGTTTGTGTGTTTTTTAATTGTACACTTACCGGGTTAGTAATGTGTTGTGAATGTCATCCGAGTGGGTGCTGGTGTGGAGCTCCTTCTGGTGACCAGGAGTGGTAATGAAGCTGGGTCTGAATCTGTGACCCAGACAGTTGTTGGAGTTAATTGGGAATCCAGGAAATCCTATTGCAAATCAGCCTAGTGTATTTAGGAGAACATTTTTTGCCTGGCGGCCTCCGGTGATAATACTGACTGCCTGCTTCAGATGTCTGGGTGTTTTCCCTTCAGTTTCTCCCATTTCTTCTGTTCCTGAATCTACTCCAGATAGGCTTGCTAGTGTCTGTGTTTAATTGCTGAAATTTGAACTTAAGGTTGTTTCTGCTTATTCCATTTGGTTCTGTGTTTTGTTTTTTGTATGTGAGAATCTGTCTTTCTGCTTCTGTGAGCAGGGCAGTTCCTCCAGCAAGAAAGGGAGCTTGCTCCCTGTTCATGTTTGGATTATTTGCCCTTGAATATTATTTGTTCTGTGATTTTGTTCATGCCCATTATATCTGCAGTTCTGTCTAAAGTGTTTGGTACAAGAGTACCTGATATAGTGGGGGAGAGACTGTGTGGTCTCAGTATTTTTATTATCAGGAGTTTGGTATTTTTTGCAGGGTTTTTTGCTGGCTGTAATCAGTTATCTGTCCTGTTGTATCTAGTTAGTCGGGCCTCACCTTTGCTAATCTATATCTTCTATCTGTGTATTGTGATTTCTTACATCACTGTTGTTGCATGTTGGGGGCTTGTTACTTCTTTGCGGACTGAACCGAGGCAAGTTAGGATTCCTCATTTCTAACTTTGAATTGTAGCAAGTTTCTCAGGCAGTGACGAGGTGTCTATGTGTGTTAGGAACATCCCACTGCTACTTCTAGTGTTGTGTGATAGATAGGGGATTGCGGTCAGCTCAGTCTCCAACTACTCTTGTGTTTTTTTTCCTAATTAATGGGATTTTTTGTGATCGTCCACGGTTACCAGATCATAACAGTAATGGGTTGTCTGCACCTCTCCATTACTAACCCCTGGGCTTGATGCCAGCTGTCAATTAACAGCTGACATCAACCCCAAAAGTATTACCCCAATTGACACCACAGCGGGGCAATTTGGAAGAGCCAGGCAAAGTACCAGAATTGGCGTATCTAATAGACGTGCCAGCAGCTGCAGGCTGCTATTTTTCAACTGGAAAGGGCTAAATAACCATGGTTTTTCCTAGCCTGACAAAACCAGCCACCAGCTGTCTGCTTTAGCTTGGCTGATTATCAAAAATAGGAGGAACCCCACAACCTTTTTTAAAATTATTTATTTGTAAATAAATAATTTAGAAAACCAATATTGATATAGTCTAGGGGTAATCAAAACTCTATCCATGGTCTTTTAAATAAACAATTTATAAAAATGGCTCGTGATCACCTTTATTTTTTATAATAGTCAAGGTAAAGCAGACAGCTGAGGTTTGCAGCCAGTAGCTGTATGTTTTACCTTGGCTGGCTATCAAAAATAAGGTGGACCCCACGTCATTTTTTTTTATTTATAAACTATCTACATTTGTTTGCTAGGCAATTGTTCTACTCTTACCCTCATTTTGCAGCCCCTAGACTTTACAACTATCATTTAACAACCATTTTACAGCACCAAAGTTCAGGTCCCTATTGACGTATATGGGGTTCAGGGTCAAGTTCTCGTGAAGACTGGCTGCTGAACTGCACTGTTAGCTAGGTTTTGGCCAAACCTGGTGAACCCGAACATCCGTGGGCCCACTCATCCCTACTTCTGAGCTCTAGTTAAGGTGTTCTTGATGGATTAGCCACGCCTGATTTTAGGAATCCCTGTGATTACAGCTTTTCTGTGTGGTTTGGGCATAGGAAGGTGGATGCCAGCCAGTTCTGGCCCTGCCAGGAGCTTTCAGCTTTCATTCTGCATTCTCAGTGGTTGATGTATTTGCACCTTTTGTGATTAGCGGAGGCAGCTTGATGCCGATTTAGACTGGATTAAATTACACTGTTGATATGTAGGTATTTGGCACCGAATTAAAAGCCCAAAGTCTCAAGGACAAATCAGAGTTTTCTTCTTGGTATTTCATTGTGTAGGGAGACTGAGAAATACATTGTGATTGTGAATGATCATTCTCATCTGGATAAAACCTTATCCAAACAATAGTTATTTTTATTATGTTTTTTTGGGGTTTTTTTTGTGCCAAAGAAAATAGAACTGTTTTTCATCAATGTGCTGAATCCAAATCCATTATTGCTCTATGTGTCCATACTGCGGCATCAATTTTTCTTCTATAAAAAAAAATGCTCATCCATTAGAGGGATTATCCTATTTTAGAAACTGTTACCCTTCCCGGGTCCACCACCGTGTCTCCCCTACTTCTTAATGTGATGTTTGGTTGCAGTCGTGATGTCACCTCAACAGCTCTGCTGCCAATCACTGAGCTCAGCAGCTCTGCCCAACTTGATGGCACAAGCCGCTGAGCTGAATTTATTGGCTGCAGCGGTCTCAACATGATGTCATCACCGGAACCATAGCAATGAGACCAGAACAGCAGTGGAAACCCAACGCTGGACCCGGAGAGGGTAGGTAATACTGTTTATTTGTTTAATTTTTGTACTAATCTCAGAATATGGCATAAAGTTTTTATCTTTAAAGAGGATTACTGGACATTCTGTTTGTCAAAAAACATGGAAATGTGAACAGCCACATAGACTTTAATTGTGAATAGGACAGATGTGAGTCGTACGTGAAAAATGGATTCATGAACTTTGCCTAAGACCTCTTTCACACGTCAGTGATTCTGGTACGTATGTGACATTTTTTATACGTACCAGAATCACGGACATATGTAAGACCTGTTAACATTTACATATATAGGTTAGAAGACTGTGGACTTTTCCTTGTTATGCTGCCACCTGCTGTCAAAACAAAGAACAGCAGGCACAAACCCCCTGCTGCTTGATTTACTTGGTACAGTACTGAACAGGATGTGAGGAGGAGCTAGTTTTGTTTGGTAGCTGTTTATGCTGAGGTGTGTGTGTTCGGACGTGCTGAAGAAGGCAAGGCCGCATTCTGCCCTGCTGAACAAGGTCCAAGTACCTGAGTGTTGCGTGACATCTCCCCAAGACACAGATCCAAGAAAGGCTGGATGTGGAGCGAGGAGCCAGACAGCACGGGCAAATTACAGATCCGGGACAAAGACTGAACTTTAGAGGTGTCTGCGGAGGAATACGGGCCCCAACGGTGACGAGGTACCCCACGCTGAAATCTGCAGGTAAGTGTGCACACTACTTTTAGTTAGGGACAGATAGGAAAAAACTCTGCACTGTATTATACAAGTAAGGTAACAAGGACTCTGCGGTTTTTTTTGTTTAATAAGGATTTTTGTGTTTTGCTTTTGGGAGTACAATCTGAGGCTTCCCACCCTTGACAAGCAATTCAAAGTGATTGTATGTATATTACATTATATCTACTGCTGTGCACATTCCCGCTTTTCTCTCCCTCCGTTCCCGCACTATTCCTCCACCTGTGTTGTGCAATATGTTATTAAATTTGCATTGATTAACCCCTGTGGTTCCGTGCAGTCCTTGCGTATCCCGTTACCTGCAGGTTATTACATTTGGCGTAGTCGGCAGGATTCAGCATGAAATACCCACGGGAGATGCCCCACCGATCAGGGAAAGGTACAGACAAATACCCCCAAAGTACTACCAAGAGGTGAAAGAGCTCTTGGCGCAGATGCTGAAGAGCGGGGTGGTAAGAGAAAGTCAGAGTCCATGGGCTGCCCCAATCGTGCTGGTCAAGAAAAAGGATGGGTCTACCCGCTTCTGTGTTGACTACCGCAAGCTTAATGGATGCACGGTTCGTGATTCCTACCCTCTGCCCCGGATAGAGGAGTCCCTGTCGGCACTGGGAAAGGCACGTTACTTCTCCTCCCTTGATCTGGCCAGCGGATATTGGCAGGTCCCTGTGGCAGAGAAAGACAAGGCCAAGACCGCATTTATTGTACCCATGGGACTCTTTGAGTTCAATCGCATGCCGTTTGGACTAAATAATTCCCCAGGAACTTTTCAGCGCCTCATGGAAAGTTGCCTTGGAGACATGAACTTCGAGGCCACGTTGATTTACCTGGATGACATAGTAGTGCATTCTGCAACCTTCGAAAAACATCTAGAAAACCTGGGTCAAGTGTTTCAGCGGTTACGGGCCCATGGGCTTAAACTGAAACCAAAAAAATGCCGGATCTTTCAGGAAGAGATTGAATATCTCGGACACAAGGTGTCGGAAGCCGGCGTACAGCCCTCCGATGGGAAAGTGAGAGCAGTGCTACAATGGCCCACACCCAGCACAGTGCGGGAGGTTCGAGCTTTCCTGGGGCTAGCCGGATATTACCGTCGCTTTATCAAAGATTTCGCGAAGGAGGCAGAACCTTTGCACGAATTGCTCCGAGGGACTGTGAAAGGACCAAAAGCACAGAAAATTTGCTGGGGACCAAGACAAGCAGAAGCCTTACACCGATTGAAAGAGGCCTTGGTTAGCGCCCCTGTGCTTGCCTACGCAGACTATAACCTCCCTTTTCGGTTGTATACAGACGCAAGCCTCTACGGCCTGGGTGCAGTACTGGCCCAGGTACAGAATGGTACTGAACGGGTGATTGCATATGGAAGTCGGACGTTACGGGAAGCTGAGCGCAACCCCGAGAATTACAGTTCCTTTCGGCTGGAGTTACTGGCACTAGTATGGGCAATAACCGAAAGGTTCTCGGAATATCTCACGGGAGCCCAAATTGAAGTCTATACGGATAATAATCCCCTGGCTCACATCTCCACCGCCAAACTGGGAGCAATGGAACAGAGGTGGCTGGCAGGACTCTCCAGATACAATTATCATGTGCAGTACTGCTCCAAGCATGAAAATCAGAATGCGGATGCCCTTTCTCATGTTACCACCGAAGCCCCAGTGGGGGAGAGAGATGAACAGTTGGAGGAAGACGAAATTCCGGACTTCAGTAAATTCACCGCTCAATTGGTAGAGGCTGGTATGCTGGAAATTACGTCGGGCACGACTTCATGCCTGCTTGGCCAAACCAGAGAGGAATGGGTGAAAATCCAGTCATCTGACCCAGAACTGCTTCAAGTGAAAGAGTGGGTGATCCAGCAGCGCAAGCCTAGAAAGGAAATACGGGCCACGCTGTCGCACGTGGCCCTCCAGATTCTCAGCCAGTGGGATAAGCTGTCGGTGCAAGAAGGGATGCTGTGTCGGAAGGTGCACCTAGCTACAGAGTTGGAAGTGCGGTGGCAAGTAGTGATACCCCAGAAGATGGCAGTACCATTGGCCCGAGAGGCGCATGAGAAGGGAGCCCATTTTGGACCGGACAACACTTACCAGTGGTTGCAAAGAATAGTATACTGTCCTCAGATGCTTCGGGCAGTAGAGAAGGCCTGTAAACTGTGCCGTTCCTGTGAGTTAAGTAAAGCTCCCCCACAGCGAGCACCAGTACAGACTATTGTAACCAAAGAGCCGTTGGAAGTACTCATGATCGATTATCTGAAGATTGGTCACTCCCACTGGGGCTATCAGTTCTGCCTTGTGATGACAGATCAATTCTCCAAATTTGCGGTGGTGACGCCCACCAGAGATCAGACGGCTGAATCAGCTGCTCGAGCCATCAGTGATGACTTTATCCGGGTGTACGGCTGCCCCAAAAGAATACATTCCGACCAAGGGGCTTGCTTTCAGGGCGGTGTCATGAGAGAGCTGCAAAGGATTTACGGAATGCAGAAGTCAAGGACTACGCCTTATCATCCACAGGGCAACGGAGCCTGCGAGAGATTTAACCGGACCCTCCTACAAATGCTACGCACGTTGGAGGATGATCGTAAGAATCACTGGCCCGGCTATCTCGCAGAACTCGTGTGGGCGTACAATAATCGTGTCCACTCCACCACTGGGTACACCCCGTACGTGCTACTGTTTGGAAGAGCCGGAAGAGGCATAGAAGAGTTCAACCTGGCTCCCCCCGAGATCAGTGAAGGTCAGAGTGTGGGTTCCTGGGTTGACTGTCACCGTCGGCGGCTGGAGACTATCCATCGAATTGTCACCAAGCGGTTGCAAGAAAAGACACATCCACAGCGGAAACCTGTGTGTGAAACCCCGTTCTTGCCAGGGGACCGAGTACTAGTTGCAGAGAAGCACCCGAGATACAAGTTGAGCGAGCACTGGAAAACAGAGCCGTACATTGTGATCAGAAGAATCTCGCCCCACGGATCAGTATACGAAGTGAGAGGTGAGCGAAGAGGCGACACCCTCATCCTGCATCGTAATATGCTGAGGCCCTGCTATTCAGAAGACAGGACCAGACAAAGTACCTCGGAGACGGTGCCCGTGCCCGTTCCTGTTACCCTCGAAGAGGGCTCTGACGATGAAGAATAGTGGCGGGCCCCGGCCAACCCAGCAGACTGGGAGAGATCCACGCCCCCATCCGTTCAAGACACAGGTGCCAACCCTGCAGAGCAGGAGTCACCAATCGCCAGAGATGGGGACGAGAATACTGTACTCCCTGATACGGCGCCGACGTCTGGTGACTTAGCCGTAGTACCACGCCGGACTGAGCGGGCTAATGCTGGTATTCCCCCTGATCGGTACTTGGCAGATGAATTTGTGTGTTCTGTCTGTGAAGCAGGGCAGGAGTTGCCACCGTGTGCCCCTGTGCAGAGCGCCTCAGGAGAGTATCGACCGGGACGGCCAAGGTTAAAGAGGGGGGGAAATGTAAGACCTGTTAACATTTACATATATAGGTTGGAAGACTGTGGACTTTTCCTTGTTATGCTGCCACCTGCTGTCAAAACAAAGAACAGCGGGCACAAACCCCCTGCTGCTTGATTTACTTGGTACAGTCCTGAACAGGATGTGAGGAGCAGCTAGTTTTGTTTGGTAGCTGTTTATGCTGAGGTGTGTGTGTTCGGACGTGCTGAAGAAGGCAAGGCCGCATTCTGCCCTGCTGAACAAGGTCCAAGTACCTGAGTGTTGCGTGACATCTCCCCAAGACACAGATCCAAGAAAGGCTGGATGTGGAGCGAGGAGCCAGACAGCACGGGCAAATTACAGATCCGGGACAAAGACTGAACTTTAGAGGTGTCTGCGGCGGAATACGGGCCCCAACGGTGACGAGGTACCCCACGCTGAAATCTGCAGTTAAGTATGCACACTACTTTAGTTAGGGACAGATAGGAAAAGACTCTGCACTGTGTTATACAAGTAAGGTAACAAGGACTCTGCGGTTTTTTTTGTTTAATAAGGATTTTTGTGTTTTGCTTTTGGGAGTACAATCTGAGGCTTCCCACCCTTGACAAGCTATTCAAAGTGATTGTATGTATATTACATTATATCTACTGCTGTGCACATTCCCGCTTTTCTCTCCCTCCGTTCCCGCACTATTCCTCCACCTGTGTTGTGCAATATGTTATTAAATTTGCATTGATTAACCCCCGTGGTTCCATGCAGTCCTTGCGTATCCCGTTACCTGCAGGTTATTACACATACACAGACCCATTATAATCAATGGGTCGGCGTACACATCAGTGATTTTTTACTTATGTGTTTCCATGTGGAGTACAGGCGTGTCTGTGTTTCCACACGGTAACAAGTCCGTTTTTTTCAGCCATCACTGATATCCCACGGACCACACTATGGTGTGATCCATGAAACACGTACCAGAAAAAAACGTATCTTTGAAATAAAAAGCTTTTTATACTCACCTTCTCCAGCGACGCTGTGTTCAGCCGCTGCTGGCTGCTGCTTCCTAGCCGGCTAATTACTCTCATGAATATGCACTACAAAGCCGACCCGAAAGTAGCAGCAGCGGTCACACAGCAGCGGCCGGACACAGCATCGCAAGAGATATCAGCACCATGTACAGCAGGAGCGGGGACAGGTGAATTTGGAGTACCTGATCTGCATGTGCTAGCACTGATCACAGATCACGGATAGCACATGGAGAACACACATGTACCCTGAGTCACAGCACACAGAGGTACAAATGTGTTTTTAACACATCAGTGAAAAATGTTTGTGAACTGGCCTAACCTTGAGTGTTTGTAATGAAGTATTAAATCCATGTAAAAAAACATAAACATGGGTCCATCACCCTCTAACAGGAATGATGGACTTATATTACCTTAACCCTACAATAAACTGCCAAGGATTGATCCTCTGTTGGTTCCACTGGGTTACTATTAACTGTGTTAAGATGAAAATACCACTTATATTTCATCATTACTATGTAACTGTCATATACAGTTAGGTCCAGAAATATTTGGACAGTGACACAAGTTTTGTTATTTTAGCTGTTTACAAAAACATGTTCAGAAATACAATTATATATATAATATGGGCTGAAAGTGCACACTCCCAGCTGCAATATGAGAGTTTTCACATCCAAATCGGAGAAAGGGTTTAGGAATCATAGCTCTGTAATGCATAGCCTCCTCTTTTTCAAGGGACCAAAAGTAATTGGACAAGGGACTCTAAGGGCTGCAATTAACTCTGTAGGCGTCTCCCTCGTTAACCTGTAATCAATGAAGTAGTTAAAAGGTCTGGGGTTGATTACAGGTGTGTGGTTTTGCATTTGGAAGCTGTTGCTGTGACCAGACAACATGCGGTCTAAGGAACTCTCAATTGAGGTGAAGCAGAACATCCTGAGGCTGAAAAAAAAGAAAAAATCCATCAGAGAGATAGCAGACATGCTTGGAGTAGCAAAATCAACAGACGGGTACATTCTGAGAAAAAAGGAATTGACTGGTGAGCTTGGGAACTCAAAAAGGCCTGGGCGTCCACGGATGACAACAGTGGTGGATGATCGCCGCATACTTTCTTTGGTGAAGAAGAACCCGTTCACAACATCAACTGAAGTCCAGAACACTCTCAGTGAAGTAGGTGTATCTGTCTCTAAGTCAACAGTAAAGAGAAGACTCCATGAAAGTAAATACAAAGGGTTCACATCTAGATGCAAACCATTCATCAATTCCAAAAATAGACAGGCCAGAGTTAAATTTGCTGAAAAACACCTCATGAAGCCAGCTCAGTTCTGGAAAAGTGTTCTATGGACAGATGAGACAAAGATCAACCTGTACCAGAATGATGGGAAGAAAAAAGTTTGGAGAACAAAGGGAACGGCACATGATCCAAGGCACACCACATCCTCTGTAAAACATGGTGGAGGCAACGTGATGGTATGGGCATGCATGGCTTTCAATGGCACTGGGTCACTTGTGTTATTGATGACATAACAGCAGACAAGAGTAGCCGGATGAATTCTGAAGTGTACCGGGATATACTTTCAGCCCAGATTCAGCCAAATGCCGCAAAGTTGATCGGACGGCGCTTCATAGTACAGATGGACAATGACCCCAAGCATACAGCCAAAGCTACCCAGGAGTTCATGAGTGCAAAAAAGTGGAACATTCTGCAATGGCCAAGTCAATCACCAGATCTTAACCCAATTGAGCATGCATTTCACTTGCTCAAATCCAGACTTAAGACGGAAAGACCCACAAACAAGCAAGACCTGAAGGCTGCAGCTGTAAAAGCCTGGCAAAGCATTAAGAAGGAGGAAACCCAGCGTTTGGTGATGTCCATGGGTTCCAGACTTAAGGCAGTGATTGCCTCCAAAGGATTCGCAACAAAATATTGAAAATAAAAATATTTTGTTTGGGTTTGGTTTATTTGTCGAATTACTTTTGACCTCCTAAAATGTGGAGTGTTTGTAAAGAAATGTGTACAATTCCTACAATTTCTATCAGATATTTTTGTTCAAACCTTCAAATTAAACGTTACAATCTGCACTTGAATTCTGTTGTAGAGGTTTCATTTCAAATCCAATGTGGTGGCATGCAGAGCCCAACTCGCGAAAATTGTGTCACTGTCCAAATATTTCTGGACCTAACTGTATATGCAATCCTGTGCTTTGGGATGTGATATGTGTAAGCCCCAGTCAGAAAATGCTTCGGCAAGATGCCACTGCTGGCAATGATGATGTCCAAGGTACCACTCATTAGGAGCAAATGTTGACCCGTGTCTTTTGATAATTGGTGAATTGAGTAGCAGGTGATGTCTGGGTCAGAGGGCAGCATAGGATCAGTGCTATAAGGACATATATACCCCCTGATGTATGTTAGAGAAAATGCTGCTATCGCAAAAATGGTGTAGAGATTGGTTCCTCAGTATAAGGGACTGATACATAGTGACTAGAGATGAGCGGACCCATGGAAGTTTGGGTTTGTCGGCTTCAGCTGGTCTTTAGATAAAGTTTAGTTTGGGACTCGGACTTGATCTGAATTGGGCATTTCAGCTCTCCGTCCACATACAGCCAGCCATAAACAGATCACTTCCGATGGAAGAAGGACGGAGTTTTGTGTTTTTTTTTAACTTTGGTTTTACTCCCAGTAAGAGCCATTCAGAGACTACTTCTTGTGAGATTATTGGAACTTTCAAGTTGATTGCCTTTTGATTAGAGATGAGCGGACCTGTGGAAGTTAGCTTCGGGTGCTCAGCCGGTCTTT
Organism: Anomaloglossus baeobatrachus; assembly: GCF_048569485.1. Lineage (NCBI taxonomy): Eukaryota > Metazoa > Chordata > Amphibia > Anura > Aromobatidae > Anomaloglossus > Anomaloglossus baeobatrachus. The sequence continues at coordinate 53,106,604 of NC_134356.1, read as the reverse complement.
TGATAAAGTTCGATTTGGGACCCGGAGTTGACCTGAACCCCAGTGGAAGTCATTAATTGGGCAGTTTGGGTTTCTGCCAAAATGCAACCAGCCATTTACCAGATCACTTCCAAGGGCGGGTTGGTGCGGATTTTCCATTATTTTTTTTTTTTTGGTTTGGTGCACACTACATCCGATCACGCTGTTGTTACCCCCAGAGTGAGCCAATCAAATACTGGAAGCCGCCCAGCTGGAAGCGGTGGTGTTCATACGTAAAGCACCCGAACTCTGTCTTTTTTGTAAAGTCTGTGTTGGTACGATCACCAAACCTTGGGCTTGCTCATCTCTACTCTTTATAAACGCTATAACCATTAATCTCGTTAACTTTCTATGAATATAACTGTTTTAGGACCGTCACATGCATACACATCTATTTTTTCAGCCGTTCCTGAATGGGGAACCATTAGACCATTAAGGGTCAACACGTTCTATATTCTTAAAAGGGGCACACTATCACCATCCTTACATATCCATATGAGTGAGTACAAACATCAAAGCTAAATCACAGTATTTTCAGTGACTCACACATAATTGTGGCAAAATGGTGTCGCTTTACAACAATTTGACTTTGACATATGAACTCTGTCGTAAAGATGAAATTTTGCCACGTTCTGTTTGTTTCTCTTTTCACCCCATTTTCCATAATCTTCTCACTTTCTTGTTTGCTACCACTGCTGTTCCTCTATGGACAGACATTTTGCACAGGTTGTTGCCACCCAATAGCAAAATTACTTTATAAAAGAAGTATATTATAATTTTTGGGGGGCCCGTTTGTAAAAATATATTACAGTCCTGTAAATTTGGGATGGTTTTAATACCTCTACTATGGTTATAATGCAGGGGGTGTATGTGGGGCCAGTTATACCTCCTAGAGTATTGTCCACACAATCAGTTGTAGAGAGATTTTCCCACATTAAGCATTCATGACATGACCGTAGATTTGGACCTTTGTGGACCCTGTTTCTGCATGTTATGTGGTCATCAAAGGCATCATCTAAGGTGTGTCTTTGGGTGTTAATATAAGATTGATTAGATTAGGTGGACACCTCCATATATGTGGTAGGTGAACTCCTCCATACATGTGGTAGGTGGACTCCTCCATACATGTGGTAGGTGGACTCCTCCATACATGTGGTAGGTGGACTCCTCCATACATGTGGTAGGTGGACTCCTCCATACATGTGGTAGGTGAACTCCTCCATACATGTGGTAGGTGGACTCCTCCATACATGTGGTGGGTGGACTCCTCCATACATGTGGTAGGTGGACTCCTCCATACATGTGGTAGGTGGACTCCTCCATACATGTGGTAGGTGGACTCCTCCATACATGTGGTAGGTGGACTCTTCCATACATGTGGTAGGAGGACTCCTCCATACATGTGGTAGGTGGACTCCTCCATACATGTGGTAGGTGGACTCCTCCATACATGTGGTAGGTGAACTCCTCCATACATGTGGTAGGTGGACTCCTCCATACATGTGGTAGGTGGACTCCTCCATACATGTGGTAGGTGGACTCCTCCATACATGTGGTAGGTGGACTCTTCCATACATGTGGTAGGAAGACTCCTCCATATATGTGGTAGGTGGCTCCTCTCCACACATGTGGTAGGTGGACTCCTCCATACATGTTGTAGGTGGACTGCTCCATACATGTGTTAAGTGGACTCCTCCGTATATGGGGCAGGTGGACTCCGCCGTACATGGGGAAGGTGGACTCCTCCGTACATGGGGCAGCTGGACTCCTCCGTACATGGGGCAGGTGGACTCCTCCGTACATGGGGCAGGTGGACTCCTCCGTACATGGGGCAGGTGGACTCCTCCGTACATGGGGCAGGTGGACTCCTCCGTACGTGGGGCAAGTGGACTCCTCCGTACATAGGGCAGGTGGTCTCCTCCGTACATGGGGCAGGTGGACTCCTCCGTACATGGGGCAGGTGGACTCCTCCGTACATGGGGCAGGTGGGCTCCTCCGTACATGGGGTAGGTGGACTCCTCCGTACATGGGGTAGGTGGACTCCTCCGTACATGGGGCAGGTGGACTCCTCCATACATGGGGTAGGTGGACTCCTCCATACATGTGGTAGGTGGACTCCTCCATACATGTGGTAGGTGGACTCTTCCATACATGTGGTAGGAGGACTCCTCCATACATGTGGTAGGTGGACTCCTCCATACATGTGGTAGGTGGACTCCTCCATACATGTGGTAGGTGAACTCCTCCATACATGTGGTAGGTGGACTCCTCCATATATGTGGTAGGTGGACTCCTCCATACATGTGGTAGGTGGACTCCTCCATACATGTGGTAGGTGGACTCTTCCATACATGTGGTAGGAAGACTCCTCCATATATGTGGTAGGTGGCTCCTCTCCACACATGTGGTAGGTGGACTCCTCCATACATGTTGTAGGTGGACTGCTCCATACATGTGGTAAGTGGACTCCTCCGTATATGGGGCAGGTGGACTCCGCCGTACATGGGGAAGGTGGACTCCTCCGTACATGGGGCAGGTGGATTCCTCCGTACATGGGGCAGGTGGACTCCTCCGTACATGGGGCAGGTGGACTCCTCCGTACATGGGGCAGGTGGACTCCTCCGTACGTGGGGCAGGTGGACTCCTCCGTACGTGGGGCAAGTGGACTCCTCCGTACATAGGGCAGGTGGACTCCTCCGTACATGGGGCAGGTGGACTCCTCCGTACATGGGGCAGGTGGACTCCTCCGTACATGGGGCAGGTGGGCTCCTCCGTACATGGGGTAGGTGGACTCCTCCGTACATGGGGTAGGTGGACTCCTCCGTACATGGGGCAGGTGGACTCCTCCATACATGGGGTAGGTGGACTCCTCCATACATGGGTTAGGTGGACTTCCCCATACATGGGGTAGGTGGACTCTTTCATATATGTGGCAAAACTGGATATCTATTAGCTGAAAAATATTGAACTAGAAGATATGAATGAAAATTCCACAAGATTTTAAACCAAATTTCACAAGATTTTGAGCCATACATCTCCTCCAGAAAACTTCCATCTACAGGTAGAGAACCACTGATGGGTCAGGGCTTAGCTATATGGACAGTGTGACTCCTATTGTAAATTGATCAAGTTTAGATTATGGGATATGGTTGGGGTAAGTTTCTTCTCGATGAAGCTGTGTATCAACCAAAGATTATTTTGATCTGAAGTCTGTGAGAAGATAAATCAGATAAGGTGGCTTCTAACTAGGGCACAATTTTCCAAGAACACAGAAGACTACCAGTGGGCTACCAATGATAAATTAGGCTCTACAGCAGTGATTCCCAAACTCCAGTCCTCACGGCCCCCAACAGGTCATGGTTTCAGGATTTCCTTAGCTTTGCACAGGTGATGCCATGATAATGCTTCCATCACCTATGCAATGCTAAGGAAATCCAGAAAACATGACCGGTTGGGGGCCGTGAGGACTGGAGTTGGGAAACACTGCTCTACAGGATATGGGGCCTGTGACGACATGGACTCTCATGGGTTAAAGTTTCTTCAAATTCAGCCAGACAGCATGATAAATTGTCTATAGACGGGGGAGAAGTCCCTCATTGTTTTTACAAGACTCTTGTTGACTCAATGTAATTGTGTTGGCCACTGAAAGCCAGACGTATTGTTCTCCAGACTTTTCCAGTAACCATTGTATTGTAGTTGTGTATTGCTAATGCGATTACCTTAGTAGCCATTGTTGAGTCTGTGACTTGCAGACTCCATGTAGATATCTTCAGTCTTTAGGCCCCGTCACACTAAGCAACATCGCTAGCAACATCGCTGCTAACGAACAACTTTTGTGACGTTGCTAGCGATGTTGCTGTGTGTGACATCCAGCAACAACCTGGCCCCTGCTGTGAGGTCGTTGGTTGTTGCTGAATGTCCTGGGCCATTTTTTAGTTGTTGCTGTCCCGCTGTGAAGCACAGATCGCTGTGTGTGACAGCGAGACAGCAACAACTAAATGTGCAGGCAGCAGGAGCCGGCTTCTGTGGAGGCTGGTAACCAATGTAAACATCGGGTAACCAAGAAGCCCTGTCCTTGGTTACCTGATATTTACCTTTGTTACCAGCCTCCGCCGCTCTCACTGTCAGTGCCGGCTCCTGCTCTGTGCACATGTAGCTGCAGGACACATCGGGTTAATTAACCCGATGTGTGCTGTAGCTAGGAGAGCAGGGAGCCAGCGCTAAGCATTGTGCGCTGCTCCCTGCTCTGTGCACATTTAGCTGCAGCACACATCGGGTAATTAACCCGATGTGTGCTGTAACTAGGAGAGCAAGGAGCCAGCGCTAAGCGGTGTGCGCTGCTCCCTGCTCTGTGCACATTTAGCTGCAGCACACATCGGGTAATTAACCCGATGTGTGCTGTAACTAGGAGAGCAGGGAGCCAGCGCTAAGCGGTGTGTGCTGCTCCCTGCTCTGTGCACATTTAGCTGCAGCACACATCGGGTAATTAACCCGATGTGTGCTGTAACTAGGAGACAAGGGAGCCAGCGCTCAGTGTGCGCTGCTCCATGCTCTCTGCACGTGTAGCTGCGTGCACTGATAACCAAGGTAAATATCGGGTTGGTTACCCGATATTTACCTTAGTTACCAAGCGCAGCATCTTCCACGCGGCGCTGGGGGCTGGTCACTGGTTGCTGGTGAGCTCACCAGCAACTCGTATAGCCTCGCTCCAGCGATCCCTGCCAGGTCAGGTTGCTGGTGGGATCGCTGGAGCGTCGCAGTGTGACATCTCACCAGCAACCTCCTAGCAACTTACCAGCGATCCCTATCGTTGTTGGGATCGCTGGTAAGTTGCTTAGTGTGACTGGACCTTTTCTGTAGACATCATTTGGATGAAGATTGTCCATGCAGCTTGAGATTCATCCAATGGGAGAGGCGCTCTTGTCCAACCAATCGATGAGGACGCAGTGTATCTAAGTGGAAGGCTGTGGCTATAAAAGGGACTTCTTTAAGCCACCAGGTTGTTGATGGATGCTGATAGATCCAGTCTAAGCTCTTTGGAGCTGACTAGAGGATCAGGATATCTTATGGCTTCAATCTAGGGACTCCGGTTCCGGTTGGAGACCATATCCACAGCCTAGGGATTTCGACTCTGGCTGCCAGGATTGTAACATCATACAGGACTACCTAAGGAGGACACTCAGGTTGGGACAGTTCAGTCACCTGGAACAGACTTTGCAGACCTCAGCCAGATTCCTAAATCTGGCGCTATTCCTTTCTCGGTGGGTGCCCGCCAAAAGCGGGGTGCTGCTGGATTGGAGTAAGCAGCCCTGGAACCTCTGAGGCAAGGACATTCTAAATCCCTGAAGAGCCAGCGGAAGGGTGAGACTCTGTTGCCTGTTACATTTGTGTGTTTTGCTGGTTATGTGTTATGTGCCGTTAATTGTTTGGGCATCCAATAAAGTCTAATTATTGTGGTTCCCTCACCCTGTGTTGTCTGAGTAGTGTTACGCCCACGGTTAAGGAGGCCGGCGTTCAGTTGGGATGAGCCCTGAGCCACGCTATCTTTCTAAAGGCGGTGGGTTTTAGTGGACGAGAGCACCCACTGAGCCCCGTGTCTCCACAGGGCCTATGACAATTTTGAGGACTCTCAGTCAGCCCCTATTTGGTGGTTTTTGTAAGTAAATGGAAGTTCCCTTAATGACTATTTCAAGAACATATTTAGCTAAATGAGAAATGACCAGAAAATCTGTTCAGAGCACATACATTTGGTCCTATAGGCTACATACACTGAAGTCCTGACACTAGAGGATTTCTGGGTAACAAGAATCTATCATAATCATGATGTTTTATTTCAATCTACACATTAAAGCACGTGACAAAAAGCAGTTTCAGGAAAAGCAAAATATAAGGAGATCCTTTTAAATTTTTTATTCTTTTAGGAGCCTCAGTTTTTTTCGATTTTTACGCCAAACTGTCTAAATCAACATTGACATTCCAGGAGAACCACTCTTGATGGAACCTCCCCACAGCAAACTTGTATGAAAATCCGTCCCATCGCAAATGAAATCCCACCACCCGCCCACCCCTGCATACCAGTCAGGGGTTAACCCCTTCATTGCTAGAGTCTCTCGGCAAAACTTGGGGGGCTACTCCAGCAGAGAAGGGGTTAAAGTCCTGCTTTAACACTCCATTCGGGGGGGATGTAGCCATGGAATAGAATGAGAACATAGGCAACACGAGGTTTGAAGCTAGCATTGTAAGCTGTTCTATTCATCTTTGTTCAGAGGGATAAAAAGTCGGAAGTCAGGAGCTGGAGAGATAGAAACATTAGAAAAGAGTGAAAAGATGGAAATTCGATGTGGTAGAAACAATGGATTTCTGAACTAGTGGTGACGCGTTGTCATCTCCTCCAAGCGCTAATGCGTCTTGTTGCCTTGGTCTCAGCACAGTTAATAAAATCTGTTCTAAAGTTAGCACCATTTTTTTGTTTTGCCGCCCAACCCCCGAGAGACAAATATTACAAACTAGAATGTGAAAGAGGAGATACAAAATAAAATATTACACAAATAATTTCAGATGAGACAAAAATCCATGGATGTCACTTAGACGATCATGTTCTGGTCAATGTCCTCTGCAAAAGAGAAAGAAAAATGGAGCATGTTACTTTATTGATCATGTAAACCCCAATACACACTAGATAAAATATAGGTGGATTGGTCAACCATCCAAGGTTCCCCCTAAATCAGAAGTATTGGGTTGTTGGACTTTAATCACCTAATATTATTGCTCTGTAGGCAGATAAGCCATTGCCAGATGAGTTAGTTTGGGATTTTTCCACTCTATTACTTGAGCCGAGTGCTCATGTATATGGGGGAGTTGGGAAAGATAGGTGGCCATGTCTTTAAGATGGTTCATCCCTGGTCAAGAAAACCAGCAGCCATTGTATTTTGAGTAAGTACCTTATTTTTTGTTTTATAAGACACACCCCAAATTTAGATAAAAAAAAAGTGGAAAAAAATGGGATCCGTTTTATAATCTGGTGGTGTCTTACCAGGGGAAGGCGGTAGTGGTGGTGGAGCGGGGTCACAAGAGGCAAGGGCGGTGGTGGAGGAGGGCGATGCTATGGTCGGTGCGGTGGGTATCCCAGATGCCGTCTCAGACTCTGTCGGCAGTGCAGACTTCAAAGAAATGAAACCCAGAGTCGGAGCGTGTGCAGATTGAGCGATCGGCTCAATGACAAGCTGAGATCTCATCTGCACACGCTCCACCTCCGGGCACCATTTTCCTTAAGTCCGCTGCTAGGAGATCAATGGGCCGGAGGAGGCGCTTGCACAGATGAAATCTTGAGCCGATAGCTCCATCTGCACATGCCATAATTTGAAGCCCGCACCGACTGCAGCACAGCATCCCACAGCCCCAGCACAGCTACCGCAACCCCACACGGCCGCCACAGCAAAGCGCCCGCAGCATTGCCCCTGCCTTCTGCTACCCCTCTCCATCACCCCCCAATAAGCTATATTCGGATTGTAAGACGTACCCCTCATTTTCCTCCCCAATTTTTAGGAGGAAAACTGCATCTTATAATCCGAAAAATACGGTACATGATTTAAATTTCACCTTAATAATGTATTTCTATTGAACACATTTATCATCTATTCACAAAAGAGGTGAGAAATGAATGATCACTGGAGGTCCAACTGCTGGGATCTTCTCCAATCCTGATTAAGGGGATCCTAAAACTTCTCCTGTGGATGGTGCATTAGTGGACATATGTGACCATTGCTCCATTAACTTCATTAAGTCAGAGATAGTTAAGACATAGAAGTAAGCAGAGGTTGTCGAGCATACACACAATAGTGGAGCATGTGCACTAACGCACAATTCACAAATCTGAAGATCTACTTCTGTGCATTACTTAGATTTAATCTCCAACACCCATTAGAACATTGATAGATGAACCTACTCCGCAATGTTGGACTAGTAATTTAACTTGGGACCATGTAGCAAAAATACATGTGCATCTCTCCGGTGCCTCCAGTTGTAATGCATGATCCGATGGAGTATACCTTGATTTTTTGATTGGGGCAAATGTCATATAGTTCCAACAGAAAAACACCTTATGACTCTATATGAAAACAAAGGGATGATTTATGAAAGCTTCTACATCAGTAAACTGGAGTAAAATGCTTTGAAAAGTCACCAAATTTTTGTTCAATGCAGAGTTGCGGCAAAATTTTGTGACTTTTGGAGTTTTCGCACCAGTTTGAACCAGGTCCACCAAAATTGGCAGTACTGGGGAGGAGTAGGACTAGGGTTGGCTCACAAATTCAAAAGTGTTGGTGTTGGGAAGGCGTACGGAGGAGCACACCAATGATAATGTGCCAAATTAATTTAGTATAGTGCATCTCTTAATTCTAATGAGCCGAATGTACGTACATTGCTAGTCTTAATGAAACAGCCCCAAAGTCTTGCCAAGGTACAATAGGGCCCAAAAAGCTTTTATCGGTGCCCTGTTATGGCTCTGTTCAATTTATGCGTTGAATAGAGCTACCGTATATACAACTTGTTGACCTACTTTAATGAGAGTGTATATAATATATATCCAGTAATTATCTGATACTTGTACTTACGCTCTTTGATTCCAAAGCACTTGGCCCATTCATCTAAAGCAATGTATTTGTCATCGTCGATATCGCATTCATCGAAGAAACGAGTTGTGCAGTGCTCCATGGGGATAAGAGGAGCGCGGAGAGGAGACAGCTCGGTGTGGGAAAGATATCTAGGGACAGAATAAATTAAGAATGGGTTATTTTGGAGAATTAATAAGAAGTGGCACGAGCTTGTTTCAGTAGTACAATATATAAAAGTATATGTCCATATGTCATATATCAGACCACTTATGCATAAAGCTACTGTATTTTCTCTTACCGTATCTATTCGTGTATAAGCCGAGTTTTTCAGCCCATTTTGGCTTATACTCGAGTGAGGTTCCCACAAAAAAATATTCTCACCTGTCCTCCACTCCCGCGGTGTCCTCTTACCTGCTTCCTGTGGACAGCGGGCACATAGACACCTCGGTGATCGCGGCCAATAGACGGAGCCATTGCAGCCACTACAGTTGAATGTTTTGCGGCCACAAAGCATTTAACTGTAGTAAAGCACTGACGTCGGTGGCGACCCCATGCAGTGTGCACCAGTCGCGGTCATCGAGGGGTCTATGTGCCTGCTGTCCGCAAGAAACAGGTAAGTGGGCACCGCAGGAACTGAGGACAGGTGAGAATAATTTTTTTTTTGTGTGTATGTGAACAACAGCCTAATAGGGGACAAGAAGGGGACATTCTACAGGATGGGGCACATACTACAGGGCACATTACCATAGGAGACAATATGGGCATATTACCACAGGACACAATATGGGCACATTACTACAGGACACAATATGGGCACATTACCACAGGAGACAATATGGGCACATTACTACAGGACACAATATGGGCACATTAGTACAGGGGACAATATGGGCACATTACTACAGGGGACAATATGGGCACATTACTACAAGAGAACATATGGGCACATTACCACAGGAGACAATATGGGCATATTACTACAGGGGACAATATGGGCACATTACTACAGGAGACAATAGGGGCACATTACTAAAGGAGACAATATGGGCACATTACTATAGGAGAAAATATGGGCTCTTTACTATAAGGGGGTACAAGGATGGGCACATTACTACAGGGCACATTACTACAGGATGGGGGACAAGGATGGGCACATTACAGTTTATTGGTATCTATTTTTATTTTTGAAATTCACCAGTAGCTGCTGCATTTCCCACTATAGGCTTTTACTCGAGTCAATAATTTTTCCAGGTTTTTGTGGTAAACTTAGGGGCCTCGGCTTATACTAGGGTCGGCTTACACTCTAGTATATATGATAATTTAAAACTAATAAATAAAAAATATGGTGTTATATTCTAATTATAAGAGTAATACTTACCCATCAATGGGGTGCTGGTCCAGTTGTCCAAACTGCCAGTGAACGGGGAAGACATACATGTTGTAGTTCTTCTCAAAGTCACGTGCCAGCAGCTCCATGGGGTGGTCTCCAGCTTCAAGACGCTTTTCATTCTCATGGATCTTTTTCACCTGAAGGAAAGGGAGATATGTTCTGTGGATGTTTTCTAACTAATGTCATATTATTTAGTTGTGAGCAAGTCAATAATGCAAAAAAGCCACTCTTTCGTCTTTCGAGGACTGATTTGATGTTTTCTTAAGCTGGCCATAAACTAAGGATTCCAAATGACCCGTTCTCGGTATGATCTGGCTGCTCTGTGAAGGTTCTCAGTTTTTTTGGACAATGCCATCAATTAAAAAAAGCAAGTTAATCCATATCTTGATCAGTGGCCTGATCAGAGAAAGCAGATCCGTCATTTGGCACTTTCCAAATGTCATGGCAGCTCAACCTTAAAACAGATGCCTTCGGATTCCAACTGTTCTCCAAAAACTCCAATGTATAGCCAATTTGAAGCCCCTTACTAACTCAACCATAGGACATAAGCAAGAAGAAATCATTAAATGTCCTTTGTTTCATGAGTCTTACTTCTAAGCTTTGGTAACGGTTTGGCACAGAGCTCATCCCTTTCATGGGACCTACCATAAAAATATAGTCTCACACTATATATGCATCTGCCAAAAAGGGCATAAATGGGAAGAATCATCAATTATCATTACCATGTGTTTGTGTCTCAGATGATCTTAAACTAAGCTGTGATGGGAGTTTTTGCTAGATTGTCCACTAACGGCTAAGAATATTTTTGGATCGTGAACCTCCAACCAAAGGAACTGGAAGGAATCATTAACGATAGTAATAATAGTAATAATCACTTATAATAATCTATGGCCAGTTCTTCTATCCTACAAGGCTATTTGTTCTGGAGCATCCAGAAGGGGAACCAACCTTAGATGTTGGGTGAGAAGGTTTGTTTATACCGGTGGCTCAGTGGTTAGCACTGCAGTCTTGCAGCGCTGGGGTCCTGGGTTCAAATCCCACCAAGGACACCATCTGCAAGGAGTTTGTATGTTCTCCCCGTGTTTGCGTGGGTTTCCTCCGGGTACTCCGGTTTCCTCCCACACTCCAAAGACATACAGATAGGGACTCTAGATTGTGAGCCCCAATGGGGACAGTGTTGCAAATGTATGTAAAGCGCTGTGGAATTAATAGCGCTATATAAATGAATAAAATTATTATTATTATTATTATTATACACATTTAGTGCAAAAAATAGGATTAAAACCAAAAGTTATGGTCTCGGAAATGAGCATTTTTGTTTTTTTACCCTCAACTTCTGTTTCTCATTGAGCAAGTTGTTTTCCTCGTCACGCTCGTACAGGCTGACCAAGACGTTCTTCAGCCAGTCGCGCATGCGCAGGGGGAACTCGTTCAGCTCAGAGTCCACGCAGGCAGGGATGACTATGAGGGAAGGAGAAAACGGAGTCAAATTTGTGCACTGATATTGTGGACTAAGAAGCTAAGAATCTCCAGTGACCCTGACTCTGACACAATTTGGAGCCACAAAAGTACAGCATAGACAGTCACATTTAGAGCCAATCACTTTGACACCAGGTTTTTTTCTCATATAGATCTCTATACATGTATATATATATATATATATATATATATATATATATATATATATATATATATATATATATATATTTTCTCCTATACATCTAATAATAACAATAAAGATTACCTTGACATTAAAAATTGGATATTTTTTGTAAAGATGGAGGAAGGAACCTCATCACCTCTGGTGGGACCGATTAGCCCTAGTTAGGCTAGTTTCACACTTGCGTTTTTTTCCTTCAGTCACAATCCGCCATTTTGGAAAACAGCGGAATCCATTAACGGATTCCGCTGCTTCCCATAGACTTGTATGGACGACGCATTGCGACTGATGGTCCTGCATTGCATCCGCCGGCCGACGCTGCGTTGCATCCGCCGGGCGGAAAGAACGCAGCATGTAGCGTTTTTCTGCGCTTCCCAGAGCGTCAAAAAAACGCAATTTGCAGGTTTCCGTCTGCGTCTGTCATTTTTATAATGGAAGCCTAAGGTGTCGGAATCTGTCGGAATCCGTCATTTAACGGATTCCTGTGACGGATCCATTTTTACACAACTGCGCATGCTCAGTTGAGTAATTGTTGAAAAAAAAAGCTACAACGGATTCCGTTGTTTTGCAGTATCCGTCGCATCAGTTGAGCCACTATATGCAACGCATCCGTTACATCCGTCACACAATGCAATGCGACGGATACTGCACAACGCAAGTGTGAAACCAGCCTTAGACACATTAGATGGCTGTCTGGTGAATGATGCTTTTACCGATCTCAGCCGTCTTTCTTAAACACAGGAGCGCTTGCTTGGCCAAGTCTTCCTGTGTTTTCTATAAAAACAAGACCGACAATGCCGGCCATACATATTAGAGCTTTGGCAGAACCAGTCGATATCGGCAGGTTCAGCCAACATTAGTTTAATGTGTATGGGGACCTTAGAGGGGTGGTCCAAAGTGAAACTAAAATTCAATCTAAATCTACTCTGTTGCGAGCAGATTATTAATGATCTGAGCTGATAACAGAGCGGTCGCTGTCACTTTGCAGATCGCATAGTGCACAGCTCACAGAGAAAGACACAGCGGCCCCTGAAACGAGTTTCACTGATGATGCTTCGTTTTAGGGAGGGGGGAAGGGGCTGACAGTGACCATAGCCTCTCACTGCTCTGATGACGCTTTGTTTGAGTATCCCAGTATACACTGGGATTCTCGAACAAAGTGTCATTACACAGGAAATAGAAACAAAAATTAAAATACCAATTAGATAGAGTAGTTAGGGAACGGTAGGGAATTTAATACAAGTATATTAGGAAATAGCTTAAATTACAGAAAAGAGTAGAGTCAGAATACTCAGTGTGCTGGAGACTAGCGCTGCCCCCACTAGTGACGTCAGTGGTCTGCTGCACTCAAAGTATTCTGACTGCGCTCTATTGCTGGCAGAATATTACTGATCTGAGCCTACAACAGACACTGTGCAGTTTGCACAATTCACTGCTTGCTGGGAAAATTAAGAAATTTAGAATGAAATTTAGTTTGACTTTGAAGCACCCCTTTAAGAATTCACCCAGGTTTTAGGGATCTAATATACATCTAACTAGAAGATCATACATAATCTTCACTCCAATTCTGTACAAGGAGTCAAACACTTAACAAGGTAGTCCACTACTTTAAGGGTATGTGCGCACGTTGCTTTTTACCTGCTTTTTACCTGCTTTTTTGCTGCTTTTTCTTCTGCGCTGTTTAATGCCAAAATGGATGTGTTCTTCTATTCAAGCAAAGTCTATGGGAATTTGGGTTTCTTGTTCACACTATGTTGTTCAAAATGCTGCCTTTTTGAGGCAGAACTTTGGTCAAAAACTCAGCTTTTCAAAGAAGCAACATGTCAATTGTTTTTGCCATTTGGGTTTTGCACTGCAAAGCTGAGTTTTTGACCAAAGTTCTGCCACAAAAAGGCTGCATTTTGAACAACATAGTGTGAACAAGAAACCCAAATTCCCATAGACTTTGCTTGAATAGAAGAACACATCTATTTTGGCATTAAACAGCGCAGAAGAAAAAGCAGCAAAAAAGCAGGTAAAAAGCAGGTAAAAAGCAACGTGCGCACATACCCTAACATTGATGCACTAACCTTAGGAGAGGTCATCAGTGTCTGATCAGCTGAGGTCCAACACCCATTTCCCCTGCTGATTAGTTGTTCCTGATGCCACCGCCAGCAGCAGGTGGCAGGAAAAGCTCAGTTCCGGAGCTGCTCCATCGTCTGATAGTGGCCGCAGCCAGGTACTGCACATCTGCCTCCAATTGATTTGAATAGGAGGCGGATGTTGAGTACCTGACCGCAGCCACTATCAAATGATGGAGTAGCTCCAGAACTGAGCATTTCCAGCCTCTTGCTAACTGCGGATGAACCGGCAACAGCTGATCGGTTGAGGTGCAGGGTGTCGGACCCCGGCCGATCAGACATTGATAACTTATCCTAAGGATAGGTCATCAATGTTAAAGTACTGAACACCCTCTTTAAGGCCCCCAGACACATTAGACAGCTGTTGACCAAACAATCCCTCAACCACCATCTCTCTCCCCTAACTCCTCCATACACAGGAATTCTTGGCTCTGCTAAGCACTCCTATGTTGTCTAGGAGAGGCTGTTGCCAGACCTCTAGCAGATTATCTCAACTGAGATAAGGAACCACCATTGGAATTCCAACAAGCCGATCCTTCACTCCTCCAACATCAATTGTCAGTGAACAGTATGTAACTTAGGCTGTTGGATAATCCCACCGATATCAGCAGGTTTGGCCATCTTTAGGGGTGCTTCACACACAGTGAGATCGCTCCTGAGTCACGGTTTTTGTGACGCACCAGTGACCTCATTAGCGATCTCGCTGTGTGTGACACTGAGCAGCGATCTGGCCCCTGCTGTGAGATCGCTGCTCGTTACACACAGTCCTGGTTCGTTTTTTTATTGTTGCTCTCCCGCTGATAAGCACAAATCGCTGTGTGTGACAGCGAGAGAGCAACAATCCTGAATGTGCAGGGAGCAGGAGCCGGCATCTGACAGCCTGCGGTAAGCTGTAACCAAGGTAAACATCGGGTAACCAAGGTGGTTACCCGATATTTACCTTCGTTACCAGCCTCCGCAGCTCTCACGCTGCCAGTGCCGGCTCCTGCTCCCTGCACACGCTAAGCTAAGCGGTGTGCGCTGGTAACTAAGGTAAACATCGGGTAACCATACCCGATGTTTACCTTAGTTACCAGTGTCCGCAGCTTCCAGACGCCGGTTCCGTGCAAGCGCAGCGTCGCTTGCACGTCGCTGCTGGCTGGGGGCTTGTCACTGGTGAGATCTGCCTGTTTGACAGCTCACCAGCGACCATGTAGCGACGCAGCAGCGATCCTGACCAGGTCAGATCGCTGGTGGGATCGCTGCTGCGTCGCTAAAGTGTGACGGTACCCTAAGGGGGCTTTACACGCTACGACATCGCTAATGCGAACTCGTTGGGGTCACGGAATTGGTGACGCACATCCGGCCGCATTAGCGATGCCGTTGCGTGTGACACCTATGAGCTATTTTGCATCGCTGCAAAAACGTGCAAAATCGCTCATCGGTGACATGGGGGTCCATTCTCAAAAATCGTTACTGCAGCAGTAACGAGGTTGTTCCTCGTTCCTGCAGCAGCACACATCGCTCCGTGTGACACCGCAGGAATGAGGAACCTCTCCTTACTTGCCTCCCGGCCGCTATGCGGAAGGAAGGAGATGGGCGGGATGTTATGTTCCGCTCATCTCCGCCCCTCCGCTTCTATTGGGCGGCGGTTCAGTGACGCAGCTGTGACGCTGAACGAACCGCCCCCTTAGAAAGGAGGCGGTTCGCCGGTCACAGCGACGTCGCCGGGCAGGTAAGTAGTGTGACAGGTCTGGGCGATGTTGTGCGGCATGGGCAGCGATTTGCCCGTGTCGCACAACAGATGGGGGCGGGTACCCACACTAGCGATATCGGTACCGATATCGCAGCGTGTAAAGCGGCCTTTAGTCTTTATAGAAGACGATGTTGAGTGTTCTTCTAGCCCAACTGGACAGAGAAGACAATGAAAGGTCCTTGGGTTTCATATATAATCTTCAACCCCAATCCTGTCCTTCATGAGCAACACCATTCATTTTCCCCATATAACTTTTGGCACTGTTCATGTGCTTGAAAGACTAATTTACAAGGCAGTCTTTGTTGGAGAAGAGTCAAGTGCCGAAGCTTCTCACACTTCACAGAGGTTTCTTTGTCTGAGCAGGAATGTCCATTATCCCGTCTGTTGTCACTGACATACTTATAGGGGAAGTCTCTTTATCAAAAGTGAACCTAAAACCACACGACCTGGTCCTTTTTCCAGAGTATCGCTGAAAAAGGTGCTGCTTACCGATAAATGGGTGCTGCTTACCGATAAATGGGCAAGTGAAAATTACATTATCCAAGGATGCAGTGGACAGGACTACACGTATCTGCGGGCCAGCGTTTATTAAGAGCTTTATCAGAGTTTTACCATTGACCCCCCTCATAGATGATAGTGAGTGGATATCCATCATTATTTTGCTACCTTCATCACATAATACTCTGGAGAGACCTGTTTATATTGGTCTTGGAAAAACATACACTTTTTCCCTTATTTTCTGCCAGGAAGGGCCCAGGAGAGGAATATATATACCAGGAGGAGGACAGTATATGCCAGGAGGGGCCCAGGAGAGGAACATATATACCAGGAGAGGGATAGTATATACCAGAAGGGGGACAGTATATACCAGGAGGGGCCCAGGAGAGGAACATATATACCAGGAGGGGAATAGTATATACCAGGAGGAGGACAGTATATACTAGGAGATGCACAGGAGAGGAACATATATACCAGGAAGGGGAAAGTTTATGCCAGGAGGAGCCCAGGAGAGGAACATTCTATATATATATATATATATATATATATATATATATATACCAGGAGGGGGACAGTATATACCAGGAGGGGCCCAGAAGAGAAACATATATACCGGGAGGGGGACAGTGTATACCGGGAGGGGGATAGTGTATACTAGGAGATGCCCAGGAGTGGAACATATATACCAGGAGGGGGACAGTATATGCCAGAAAGGCAGCAGTATATACCAGGATGGGGGACATATTTACTAGCATAAGAAACATACCAGGATGGGGGACATTACTACATAATGGAGGGGAGGGCAACTTGTCTGTATAGGATTTAGAATGCTAAATGTATATATACATCTGATCAACATGCGGGAATAGTTGAGTCTGTGGTCCAAATTTTGTACCAGGCCCATAGAACTCTAGTTACGCCACTGAATACAAAATATGTCCAAAAAAATCTACAAACACCAGAATATAAAAGTGAGGGTGCAGATAAAATTGCCTAGTGAAAAAAAACACACCTTAAAAACACTCAAAAAAGTGGGTAATATTTTTTTTTATTTTTTGAGTGTTTTTAGGATGTTTTTCACTAGGCAATTTTATCTGCACCCTCACTTTTGTACTCTGGTGTTTGTATATTTTTTTGGACATATTTTGTATTATACCCTATTTGTTACAAATTTTAGCAATAAAGGTTAATTAATTAATTAGTTCATTATTTTTTAATATGGTTTACTAGCTGTAGTACCCGGGCGTTGCCCGGGATAGTAACTGTCTCTCTGTCTCTCTCCCAGTCTCTGTCTGTATGTCGCTGCCTGTCTTTCTCTCTGTCCGTCTCTTTCCTTGTCTGTCTGAGTCTATGTCTCTGTCTGACTATTTCTATCTCTGTCTGTATCAGTCTATCGGTCTCCATCTCTGTGTCGGTCTGTCTCTCCCTATCTCTGTGTCTGTCTCTATGTGTGTGTCTGTCTGTCTCTTTCCCTGTCTGCCTCTTTTCCGTCTGTCTTGGTCTGTCTCTTTCCAGGTCTGTCTCTTTCCCGGTCTGTCTCTTTGCCCGGCTGACTTTTTCCAGAGCTGTCTCTTTTCAGGGCTGCCTATTTCCCCGTCTGTCTCTGTCTGTGTCTCTGTCTGTCTTTTTCTATCATTCTATACATCTCTCCACCAACATCATATAACCGCTCACATAAGCTTCAACTAACAGTTTATTTTGTTCCTATAGCAACCACTGACAGTTGCTATTAATAACCTATAGCTCCAAGCTCCATTCAGTTTAATGGAGGCAGGATTTTGGAGAGTAACTGTAAAGCACGGGGTTAAATTTTTCTGTCAAAACATAGTCTACAACGCTCCCTGGGTCACATGAGGTGTCTGTGCAAAATTTCGTGATTGTAAATGTGACAGTGCGGATTCCTTTAGCGGACATACACACATACACATACACACACACACACACACACACATACACTCAGCTTTATATATTAGATTACTTTTTCATTGCTTTACTTTTTTTCTGGGCTTATTAAACAATCCATCCACCACTTTTTTTTATTTGGGAGTTGTCCCATATATCGGTGATTTTCTTCTAACTGGGAGTTTGTAACTCCTTTCTTAATCTTTCACTAAACTGAAGTTCTTAGTGCTGATTTATGATCACAGACCACATAAAAGTTCAGCTCAACTTTGATGATGGCATCAAGCTTAAAAAGAAATAGACATGAATGTTATAAACTCCCCATCAGGAGGAACTCACTGGCGGATCCTCAGTTAACTCATTATGTAGCTAGAAATGTACAGGGAAACAATGAGTCTTTAGGAGCCTAATGGTACATTTTTTTTTTATTGTAAGCTCAAGTTAAAATCAAAATGGCCCTGAGGTTTCCATATCCGTAAATCTTGGAACTGATGAAAGCTCATATATAAGATCAGCTTTAGCGTTATTGTTATAGAAAGAGCAGAATTTTCCACATAAAACATTGCATTGCAGGCTGGAACACGACTGCGAACCTTAGGAATTAGTCCCTAGGGGAGACGGCAATGCTCATTGGTTACGTTAATGTAGAGCGCTGAGCTAGCAGGAGAAAGACATTTGACTCCTCGCAGCTGTAAGAGTCATCGTTCCTCCTGGAAACTGCACATTTTCTAACCAAAAGTGAACCCAAAATTAAATGACCCCCTAGGGCCATCAGAAGAAAATGTGAGTACTCAGTGTACAATCAAGAAGGTGGAGCGAGAGTTCTAAAATTACTTTGTCCTCATCATTCTTAGAAAACCTCAATTTCAATAGTCATTTTGGTCTACAAACCAAAACCCATTATTGGCAAGAGAAGCCCATAGTCTACTACGGACCACTGTATTCAGGCAACTAAAGACATTGATAGATATACTCATTTAAAGCACCACTCAAGCTTTTTTTTTTTTATTAATATTCTATTATTTTTTTAAGCCCCCTGTCTTATACTCACCTTCCGGCAGCTTCACCTTTTTCCAACGTCGCTCCATTGGTCTTGGCAATTTTTGATCTGTCCAGTGTTTCTTGGAGGTCATAACTCAATACAAGTTTATGAAGGCATCGTTCTAGCTCTCTTAGACTTACATTGCGCTCTTGTGACGTTACAGTCACAAGCTGGTGCTACAGTCACAAGATGGTGCCAAGAGACCAAAGAGGTGTCGGTAAACGGTGAAGTTACTGAAAGGGGAGTATAAGGCAAGGGGCTTAGATTTAAAGGGCCACTCCAGCATTGAAAAAAAAACCCAACATGCTGGAGTGGTGCTTTAAGACTTTAGTCACTTTGTCTTATGTGTCCTCATGGTTATCCACTGACTGCCATGGATTGACCATCTGGTTTCCATCTGGTCTCCATTCAGCGTCCTCATGGTTATCCACTGACTGCCATGGGTTGACCATCTGGTTTCCATCTGGTCTCCATTCAGTGTCCTCATGGTTATCCACTGACTGCCATGGGTTGACCATCTGGTCTCCATCTGGTCTCCATTCAGCGTCCGCATGGTTATCCACTGACTGCCATGGGTTGACCATCTAGTCTCCATCTGGTCTCCAAAAAGAGCTCAGCAGAGCTGCAGATAAAGTTGCATGGTGCTTCTTCAAAGAATGGCAGGGATTATCGCTATCGGACCCCAACCAACTGGATATTGAAGGCATAACTTATTGACGTCTACTGAGACAACCCCTTTGCCTTATGTGATTGGCGGGAAAACATCTATCAAATCATCTTTTAACTGTCAACTTTACCAGTCGTTGGCCAGATTTCTCCGACTTAACCGGTCGCTACAACGGGATCACTGGCGTAAAGAGGATAAAGGTGTTAGATACTCACATTTGCATGGGCCAATGTAATCCAGGTGCAGCTTGTGGCCCTTCTTTGTTCCTTCCAGGGTACATTTGTGGGCGAAGAAGTGGCAGGAAGAGTCAAAGGTCTTGTTGTCTGTGCCACAGACCTACGAGAGACGTTTTAGTTCAATAAGTGCCGTACGAAGAAACAGTGAAGTTCTTTCATTTCCAAGGGTTTGAAGGAATCAATTAAAAATTGTAATAATTATCTCACAGTGTAAACAGGTGGATAATCACTCGATACATGAGAAAAACACTCGCTCATTGGGTGACATCAAAGATCATCGTACTTGGCGGTGCGTCATCCCGTGGAAACCGAACTCGCAGTGCCAAGATCAACTGCAGCCTGTGCGCACTGAGCGATCTATTACAGATCACTTGTTCCCATCATTTACTTTGGTGCCTGTGTTATCGGGCATTTAAACGCCCACAATTGTATCATGCCACCGGTCAGGCAGTGTAAATGTGTTCATAGACAACAATAGTGTAGATATGTTTATTGGCTTCCATGGGAGAGTGTTATGAGCATGGTCTTTGACCTGTGCAGAGGTCACTGGGGTGGAAGTGAGCTGTGACATCACCTATTCTAAATGGTGGATCCTATGTTTTCCACAAATAGGTGATACATGCTAATGTAATCCTTCATGTAAGGCCTCATTCACATGTCGGTGTTGCATCATTTTCTTTCATGGATGTCTCAGTGATGGAAAACACTGATAGATACCTACACTATTTTTTCACGTGTTTAAATATGGATGTGTGAATGAGGCCTTAAGGAGGTTGTCCACTACTTTTCCAATGATAGCCTATCCTTAGGATAGGTCATCAACATCTGACTGGCTGGGGTTCGACTACTTTAAGATTGATGCCTATTCGTAGGATAGGTCATCAATGTCTGATCGGCTAGAGTCTGACTTTCCGTACCCCCACCGATCAGCGGTTACCCATGCCGGCGGTGACAGCAGGTGGCCGGAAATGCTCAGATCTGGAGCTGCCCCATCTTCTGATAGCTGCCACGTTCTGGTACTGCACATCCGCCTCTGACTGATTTGAATAGGTGGATGTACAGAACGCGGCCGCTACCAGTTGACGGAGCAGCTTCGGAACTAGCCATTTCCTGCCACGTTACGCTGCCGACGCTGGCACCAAGAGCAGCTGATCGTCGGGGATGCAGAATATCGGACCCCGGCCGATCAGACATTGATGACCTATCCTAAGAATAGGCATCGGTGTTAAAGTAGTGGACAACCCCTTTAATGAAATAACTGCTAAAAAGCGAACTAGAAGGGTCAGCCTAATAATAGGCTTAGTTTCCAAAGAGAGGACAGCAAGATTTATGGATTTTTTTTACGATAGATCATGATATGGAAAAGCAAAAAATAAAAGAGATAAGAAAAAGTAAAAAAAACACCAGCAATTAAAAAAACATCACCAGCAATTTAAAAAAATATCACCAGCAATTAAAAAAATATGTTTAGCATAATAACACAATACATTAGTTTGGGATGATGGATACGATAGATATGAAGCTTAGAAGAAGTTTCTAATGGTAAAGCTACAAATAAATAATTTATTTTCTAGATTTTTGCCATTATGGGTAGCAACTTGTCCCTTAAAGTTCCCTCTCATTCATTTTCCGAAAACCCTTATCCTGGAATGTGCAAATACTCTGAATACGTCGCTTCAGGTACATGGAATCTGACCATTGGAAAAACTTGAATGAATTTTTCTTTTTTCTTCACCTAATGAATTTTATTGAGAGCCTCATTGCTCAAGACCTTCCACATACTGAACAAATATAGAAATGGAACCAAATGGTGTGAATGAGATCTTTGACGTCTACGAAGGCCGGGCCTAAATCAATTTTTTCATTTATGGTTGAGTACTCCGTGACACATGATCAATTTGAAGACTTACCTTCTCGAACTCGCCTACACTTGCAGGGCAGGTTGATGGGTCTTGGCAGACGCACATTGGAGTGTTGTTCTCATCCACTTCACACACCTTGCCGTGCTTGCAGTGATGATTGAGGCAAGGATCTATGAGGGAAAAAAAACGTTTTATAAAGAGGTGTTATTATCCAGGCTTTTGATTAGCAAATCTGTCTAAATATGCATTAGTATACCCATATTGCTTGGGTTTCTAGGTCCTATTCTCAAAGCTTCATGTTTGATGGTGAACTATTTGGTGAATGATGGTGGTGAATACCATTTTGTGACGTCAACTCTTTCGATTTCATAGGAGGTCTAACCATTCTCCAGGAGCCTCCTGGATGTGCCGAGGGAGGGTACCTACTGAATTTCACTAACCTATTTTTATGGAGGCCTCACAAGAGATGACGTTGGAGAAAAAAATGATTGTGTTGAAGTACACAGGGCAAATAAGTCACCACCAGTGGTGTCTGGGAGCAATCAATACTAAATTAAACCTTCAACTTTATGGAAGATCCAGGAGAAAAGATGTTGGCCATATAAGCTATTATGTACATCCTTAAAGTATCCGATGAAAGCAATCCTTACTTTCTGGTGTGGTGGGATCCTCTTCCTCCTCATCGATTGCTTCATCAAACTCTCCAACTTCTATCTGCACGGGGTTTGCTCCCACTTCTGTCTCCTGTTATCATAAAAAAAGGAAGATCACTGAAGTCCCTGACAAGTTGTTGGTCAAGCATAGTAAGATGTAAAGACTTATATACACTGAAGACTAAATTTGGCCAATATTGGCAGGATCACCCAGATGTCTAAGCCGACTTTTGTTCTCTTGAAGATAAGTCTCTGCTAGAGGAGTCAGACATGGACTATCGTAGAGAAAACAGGAGTACACATCCTAGACGAGCAATCCTAGGTATGGGGGAGTCAGGGGAGATACCCAACAGCTGGATGTATTTGGCTAACAGCTGTCTAATGTGTATGGGGTGCTTAAATTGTCTCACCTCAGTCACAACATCTTCTATCACCTCCTCCTCTTCTGGCAAAGCATCCTGTTGCTGCTTAAAGAGAAGAGAACTGAGTTAGTGAACACCAAGGTACCACAAATGTTAACATCAACTGGTCACCAAAGTGAAGGACCAAAACTAGAATGTGTCATATAAATAATATAAACCTGGCACCAAACATAGCATATTACTCCATAATGAGAAGGCAAGGAAACCTCTTCCAAAACAGGACCTTTTCTTTCTTGGTCCAATCCAAGTAAAAAGGAGAAGGCTTAGCTTAAGACTGAGGCCTACAAAGGTATTGTCAGAAAAGATGTGGGTTTCACCTCTGGTTCCTGGAAACATCTGAAGAACTTTTTATTCGTATGCAAATGTGGGAAATATGGTGCAACCTTGCATGTTGAAGGTCTTCTGATTGACAGTGTTCATTTCCCAAAGAACACTGTCCTCTTTCTGCTGATACTTGCTACACTAATACATCCGGAAGCGTAAAGGCGGCTTGAGATCTTCTCTGAAGACATTTGCTACACCCACGGGTGTATTAGACAAGGACACATGCGCACACTTTGCAGCACAGCATTCAGACAGTGCTTGTTGAGCAGAGGGAAGCGAGCACTGTCAATCAGGGGATGGTCAATAAGGTGGTTGGTCTCAAATATCCAAGTGAGGTGGCATAATGGTGCACCAAACTCTTGGCCTCACCAAGCGGGCATTGTAGTCTCCTCATTTGCATCTGAATCAAAAGCTTTTTTCTCAGTTTCTGTACCAGTAACAGGTACAGGGATGTTTTTTTTCATAGGGGGTTATATGTCCTACAATACTGTATAGACCATTTAAAATGCATTTCGGGGGTGACAGACTCCCTTTAAGTTGTCCTGTCCTTCTTAATTGATTCTCAGCAAAATAAGGACTGGGAACAGCGGAACGTATGCTCCGAATCAACGCTATAGGATAAGTCAACTAGGTTAACGTTGTCCTCCTCAACTGTCCTTACTATGTAAGTACCGTAAGTAAGTATACCAGGATCAAGAAAGAGATTGATTTGATAGGGTGAATGGCCACTTACAGGTGCAGCTAGTGCTTTGCCAGCCAGGCACAAGACGAAGAAGATCCAGACTCTCATTGTGCTACCTGAACTGGAAAACAAAATATAGAAGTTTAAGTCAATAAACTTAAATTTAAAAGTAAAGCAAATATGTGCAATAACAATGGTTGGGACTTTGATATTTATCATATGGTTATGATTTTGGGGTACCCACTAAAATTAAATTCTATACATGGACTTTACAACTCTATTGATCAAGCAATTTTATCCGTCATAATAATAGGATGAGCTATAAAGACGACCATAATAAAATCTGGCCCAGTTCAGGAGCTGCTTGATATTCACATACATTAGTCTGGTCCATAAATTAGACCATCGATCTGTGTGGAAAATTGTCCAGTAGCAACAATGGGTGTGTGTGGCCTTCATGTGTGGTCCATGAAGGACTCAAACCCTAAACGTCTGTATAATACAGTCCACCTAACAAGCTGTTCACGTGATGAAACTTTGGTTGAGCACCCATCAACCAGTTGGGTTCTATCTAGGATTCTAACAAAACTCTGAGTGGGATCTACCCATGGGTTCCTCACAAAATGTAAAAGATAGGTCTGTTAAGCTTCTGCCAGATAACTCCTTCCTGGACCCTGTGAGTGTGATAAAGGATCCTAGGGGGATCACAAGCACAAATGTCAAACACAACATGTTCTTCAAAATCGGTACAGGCATGTCGCTCAGGGCATGAAACAAGTCCTAACGGATGGAGGAGCAGAATTTGAAATTGTAGCGTGATTTCCAGTAACAAGGGGTTTACCTTGAGGTGGATGCAAAAGACGTCACAACTGGTCTTGGCAGGTTCTGTGAAAGGGTCACAGTGTGTATCAACCCTTAAAAGGTATTCTAAAGTTTGGGAGTTGTCCCTAACCCTTAAAGGGTATTTCTAAAGTTTGTGAATTAACCCCCAGCCATTGGATAGGGGACAACTTTCCTGTCACTGGGGTCTAACCACAATCCGATGCTTTTGTACATCACCGCTCCATTCATACTGGGTTCTTTAGGGTTATTGAGATCCATAGGGGTCTCAGCAATCTGCCCCCCATTCAGTGTGAACTTCCACATTTGAGAATACTTCTTTAAGAAATTACGGCCCAGGACTTGACAGTAAACACTATTATTTTATTTTTCTTTTATTTATGCTTTATCTTAATCTGGCCTATACTTTACAATGACGAGCGCTCAGCTGACAGCTATCTCTCCTGACTCGGCTGAGCGCTCCTGTGTTCTCTATGAGTTTATCTCCGAGCCGAGTAAAGAATCGTTTGCCGAAATTTCAACGTCTGCCGAAATTCCAATGGCAGGATCCTTCTTTCTAGACATCATTTGTCATGGTAGAGTCAGAAAACCCCAATATCCATTCAATGGTAAGATAATCCTGCCAAAATTGAAAGTTTTGGCTGACTTTCTATCTAGTGTATGTGGATACGGGCCTTTAGTGCAAACATTCATTGAGTTATGCTAACACTTCATCAGCCACTAATGCTCAAATTTATCAGAAATGATATAATTTACACCAATTCTTCAGCATACTTCAGCTCTGACACACCATATGTTGCCAATCACGTGATCCCAAGATCGGGGCTCTGGAACTCTGAGAATGGACCCAATCTTAACAGAGCAGAGGTGCGTATGCTAGACTTCTGCACTCATTGTCTGTTGATTTGCCAGAAAAAGACGAGCTTTGTACTTGACAGTCCCATAGACAATAAATGGAGCTGAGGTTGAGCATGCGCACCACTGCTGCAGTCAGGTTGGAGCTGCAGAGCCCCATTCTTGGGGTTCCGGAGTCCTCATCTTAGGATCGCAAGAGAATCCCAATGATCAGCTATTTATCCCTTTCATATGCTTGGGGATAACTTTTGGGAAATAATTTTTCATTTTATGCTTTAACATAGGACTTTGAAACTGATCGACCTACAAAAGTTCATTTTCATTCCCAGTGCACCATGTAAAGTGGTCAGATGGAGTCAGCCAAAAAACTTCCTTTCATTCTATTCCCTGGCCATGGATCCCCGGTCTGTGCACTGTGTCTCAGGTTGGGGTCAGTTCAGCCTTTTTTGGATTTCATAAGTGTCGGATGGAAAAGTACTGCCACTTTTGGCAGCTTTCTTTAGATCCTGATGCCCTGATAGGCTTTTGCATAGGCCGGGGCACCCTGTTTTTCCGGACATTTCCTGGCACTCGGCACACACACGCTGGGAAACATTCTTTATGTCCGCAGCTCGAAAATAAACAGGATTATTTAGTCACATTTCAGATCAGAGAGTGAAAACACATTCGCTAACCAAAAGCAACAGTAGGGTTGAGACGATTGCGTTGCCCCCCTATATATTCGGGCTGCTCGATGACAGGCTCCATTCTAATACTAAATCTTTATATACGTAAAGGAAATAATAACATTTAGAGAATTGAAAAAAAAATCACAGAAAATGAAGAAAAGTAGAAAAGTTAAAACTTTACCAAACTTTTAAAAACTATTAAAACTTTTACCAAAAATATATTAAGAATCTCTATGGGTTCTCCTACTCGTTTGGCCTTTGCTGATGACCGGGGTGAAGTGACCTCTTACCGTACTTTATTTTGATTGACCCCCCAACATTTCAATAAAAAGTTCTCATAAACCCATCGACACAGAAGTACAGAACCGTATGTATTTTGCTTGGAAGGCCCCTTAGAGGGAAATGTGTCCTGTAGCAAACAAACCTCAGCTCGTCGTGATCTCAGAGCAAGGAAAAAACAAGTTTATTTCAGAAGAGTAAACTAAGTTTATGAAAAGAGACTTCTTCTACCGCCTCATCTATGTCTGGAAAGATTTTACTCAGTACATTTCATGGACAGAGAAATACACATTAGCCGGATTCATCATGGAAGATGAAGCAACTGTTGCCATTAACCCATTTGGTCAATGGGTTTCGCATCTGTTCCTTTCGAATCATGGAAAGGCAGTTTTAGGGTTATTTTTTCCATTTTCTAAATGTTCTCGGATAAGATAATATTGAATACACTTTAACAGCAAATATCCGTAGAAAAAAAGTTTGAGCATCTTAGATTTCAATATGTCTGATCCATTATTCCAGTTGTCGGCAAAGAGAGTTGAAGACCAACATACACAATCACCCTGTAATCATTGTTGATGGATCTGCAGAAAGACTGTCTATTATATCTGATGTCTCAGGGATGGTACAGATCAGGCGGATGCAATTTGATCCCCCGAACCTTTTGTTTGGCAGACAGATTATAAGGAGCCTATCCACTGTAGACTAATGTCTGTTGAACACGCCTATACCAACAGTTATGGAAAATAGTCTAATGTGTATGAGAGCTCCGGCCAACTGATGAACTGGGGAGATGTTGATATGGCATGTCCGATTCTAGACTACCGATCGCATTGTTCTCCTTGAGATAAGCTGCCGGCCGACATATCTGTAGGCGGCTTTCTCATAGAGAAGTCAAGAGCCCTCGGCAAGCGAGATATCCTATGTATGAGAGCCCTAGCCAACTGATGAACCAAGGAGATTGTCGATTGAGCATGTCCGATTTCAGACTACCAATCACATTGTTCTCCTTGAGATAAAGCCGATGTATATATAGGTGGCTTTCTCATGGAGAACTCGAGAGTGCTCGGTGAGCGAGAGATCCAGTGTATGAGAGCGCCAGCCAACTGATGAATCAGGGAGATGTCGATTGGCCATGTCCGATTCCAGACTACTGATCGCATTGTTCTCCGTGAGATAAGCTGCCAATGACATATCTATAGGCAACTTTCTTATAGAGAACTCAAGAGCACTCGGCGAGCGAGAGATCCTGTGTATGAGAGCGTCGGCCAACTGATGAACCGGGGAGATGTTGATTAGGCATGTCTGATTTCAGACTACCAATCACATTGTTCTCCTTGAGATAAGCTATGGGCCGATGTATCTATTGGCGGCTTTCTTATTGAGAACACAGGAGTGATTGGTGAGCGAGCGAGCAATCATATGTCGGCCGAGATGGCTGTTGGCCGAAGAATTGGCCTAAGCATCATTTGGCCAACAGCCATCTGATGTCTATGGCTGGCCTTACTTATGGCACTCCACACAGAGACCATATCCATGCTAGGCTGATTGTTCATGTATGGATGAGTCTGGATTACCCACTTACCATGACAAAAATTAGCAATCCATTACCTAGGGTATGTTGGTTACTTAAAGCTGGCCATACACTTTTTCAGGCAAACTACTAGGGTCCATTTAGACTAGACGACTGTGGCCAATAAAGGGACTTCAAGCCAATTAGTGAACATTTAAAGGCCTGTTGTCCACAATTCTATGCATTCAAAATGATCATTCACACAATTGTTTTATGCTTGTAGAATATCATTTTATGAAAAGCATATCTCCTGTTTACATCATACAACGTACTACCAAGTACAATGATTTCAATAGCAGCATGAATGGGCAGACAAAAAAGTGGTTTGCCAATTCATTGGATTGTTCCCGAAATGATCACACGAGTTGATAATCAGCGATTATCGGTTATGTAAATGGATTTTAATTTATATAGGTGTAATTGGACAAAAATCTAATATTTCTGAGGACTCCCTGCTGTTTACCCATACCAGATGTCCAGGATAAAAAAAAAGTTACACCACTGCCAAGGCAGTGTTACTGGAGTTGGGGTGAAGCCATTTGCATATTCCATTCCATCGGCATGACCTCCTACCTTTCGGCATCCGCGGGTTCTTCTTTTGATTAGCTGGCCTGGTGTGATGTCACATAACATTGCGCCAAGTCGACCGATCAAAAGAGGAGCTGTGGATGGTGGCAGGTAAGAAGCAGTTCTCTTGCTCCCATGCAACGGAACAGCCACAGATCACTGGCGGTACTGATGGAACGGGACATGCAAATTCATTCGCGCCAACTCTAGTGTGTGACGTGTCTTATTTTCCTCCCCCCAGGTCATCTCCCAGTTTAAAGAGGATCTGTCTCCTCTCCTGCACGTCTGTTTCAGTAAATAATTATAATCCCAATAAAATAACAATTCTGTGTCCTCTTTTCTTATAACTTGATGTTGGGTCATTCCTCTATTATTGCTCTTAGAAACGTATGAATACATTTTACAAATGAGAGTTACCAGTTGATGATGAGTCCATCAAAAGTGTGCTACTATCCACTCAGTGCTGCTAGGGTCAGACTGTGAAGGGACACACCCCTTTGACAAAAGGAAACCGACACCCTGTTGTACATTTATTGATACATTGTAGGAGAATGATACAGCACAAATTTCAAGGAAAAACTCAACAAATGAAATTACATGTAGAATACAAGTACTTACTGAAACAGAAATGTCACGAGAGCTGTCAGCTTCTGAGCTGACAGTTTGCTGCCAGTGTAAGGAAATGGACAGGGTTCTGTTGCATTTCTTCCCTTGAAGACACCGATACACTGGCGGACACAGACAGAAGAGGACCCCTGTGCAAGAACAGTACATGGGGCCCTTTTCAGTCCAATAACTCATCAAAATGCACAATTCCACCTACTTTGGAGGTGGAAATGGGTCCCCCAACCTCTTGGGCCCCTGTGCAGCTGCACAGGCTGCACCAATTATATGTCCGCCTCCGCACCAATTGCGTTATTGTATTGTTGTGTAGTGTAATGTGAATTGCGTCCTATGTCTTTTATTAATATTGTAGTATGTGAATTGTAATGTAATGTGTTCCTGTGTAATATATAGTGTACAGCAAGACTTTATGTAGTAATGTAACATGTTATGATGTTGTGTATGCCACTGCCTTGTTCGGGGATTGAGTTCTGCCCAGCAACAGAGAGTGAGCAGAGTCAGAAGTAGTTGTGTTGGGACTAGCCCACAATGGGAGGGGTTAGTTCATAGGGTAAGGGACAGTTCCATCTAGAAGGAGTGGTGAAGATCTAGTGAACGATAGATACCGGTAAGTAGTCTGTAGGTCATATACATTGGGTGACCTGTAGCGGCAAAAGGAAAAAAAGGAGACCAGAGATGAGTGTTGACCAAGACACAGAGTGAGAAAAATATGAGAGCTAGAGACCAACCCTCGAACGAACCAGTTTCCGACAATAAGAGCCAGAGAACTGCAGTTTAATGGCCAGGCTCCCAACTGTCAAGGTAATGGATTAATACGAACTGGCATGTGAATGAAGTTGGCTTTCCTGGTGGAGTCTTCCCAGATGTCATAAGGCTCTAAGCTGGCACTACTGGCTACCCCTTACCCCCTTCTCTATGAGATGGAGATGTGAACACGAAAGCGTCTGGGAACACAAGGCTCTACTCTCGCCATAGTGATGGAGTCTCTACGAGGAGACTGGACGTCCAGCTGATAGAAGGGAAGGTGATTGTCACAACTGGTGTGTGAACGACGTTGGCCTTCCTGGTGGAGTTTCATCAGATGTCATAAGGCTCTAAGCTGGAACTACTGGTTACCCCTTACTCCCTTCTCTACGAGGAGAAGAGATGTGGACATGGAAACGTCTGGGAGCACAAGGCTCTACTCTAGCCATAGTGACGGAGTCTCTGACCCTCCCCACCCTCTATGAGGAGACTGGACGTCCAGCCGATAAAAGGGGAGGTGATCAACACAAACTCTACTGAACGATTGGACTTGGTTGCGCTAGGACTCTCAGGACCAGTAAGACCGGAAGCAACGCAGTGGGACCTGAGAATGTGTTTAAATATGCTTTGAACAATTGAAATGTGTTGGAAGATATGTGCCTGCTATCTGGTGTATAAAGTTGTGGCTGAAGATGAACCGTTGAGTAATGTACTGTTGTTTAAAATTAACTGTTGGTCTCCTTGTGAGTATGAGTCATCATCGGATTCTGGTCTGCAGCATTATGCGGCCTTCACGGGTTCACAGCCCACACAACACAACACCACACACCTCGCCAAGACCAACTCTTTCATGTACTGTACCGGGGCGTCCAGAGTCAATAGCTCACCGGCGACTACCACCCAGCGCCACTCTACACCTGAATGTCAGGAAATGTCCAGATCCTGATATAACATCCACAAATAAACCATTACAAAATATGCAAAGGATTTTTGCAGGACTAAATTATCAATATCATTGTACATTGTGTATTATTTATACCTCTGAGTACTTAGGAAAGCTGGAGGGAACACAGCATTATCTAATTACTGACCTGATCCCATTAACTAAAACCCCATAAATATATAGAATGTCTAGAGCCCTAGAGTCAAATTATTAGATATTTTTTATTTTTTAAAATTGTGCCTCTTTCAATCCCTCATTCAACCAAAAAAAAGCTAATGGGTGGTAGGGAGGCATGACTATAATATGGACTATAATATTCCCCTCATAAATATTTATGGCATGTGAAGCACTTGTGGCTCATCCTTTAAGGGGGGTTTTCAGACCAGACTTACTTTATAAGCTAAGCACACAGCCTTGTAGGTCATATAACCATTATTAAACAAAAAGTACCTTTATTGTTCCAATCTTTGCCTTTCTTCTGCAGAAACTGAAATTTAATCCTATACTCCAATTGGGTTACTCGGTGCACCCTAGGTGTGGCCAAGAGGCTCAATGCACTGTTCCGCCCACTGCTGTTGCAGGTCCTGTCTCCCTCACTGGTGATTGGCTGAGCTTTCTCTGCAGAAATTGGTCACCCAAGGCAATTACCAGTGAGGTAGGCAGGACATTCAAAACCAGTGGGCATAACAGTGGTCTAAACATCTCGGCCACACCAAGGGTGCACTTTCTCCACTAATTAGCACGTTTATTTACCCTTTAGTTTCAAAGAACAGAGGCAGGGAGTAGATATCTTAAGGTGTGATTCTTATAAGGACTATATCCCATACAAGGCTATGTGCTTAATATATATTGTCAATTTAGACTGACAGACTCCCTGTAAATAGGTGTCAAGCCATCGCCTATTAGAAGAATGGCTATTCCCATAAACTCAATTTCCTAATTTAGGTCAGGGTCTCTTTCAGTAGATATGAATGGACAGATGTGTGCACCACTTTATTGAAGTCTATGGGTGTGAAGTGCTGGACTAGACACTATATACTTAAGAAGAAGAAGAGACATAAAAAGTTTTTCCCGACAGCATGGAAGTTTTGTTTTCTAATGGAGTCAGCACTAAGTTGCTGAATGACATGTCTATAGGAGAATATGTAGATCTGCTATGTCTACAGTCGAATTAAAGGGGTGGTCTCCAGAAAAATCCACACCCGGGTCATGGATCCCTTGCTTTACCAAGGGCAGTGTACTACTGAAATTAACATTTCGGTCAAGTGGTGTGGGAACCCTCCTAAAAAGGAAAGTGAGTGAGAGGAAAGAGGAGAAAGAGAGGAAGAGAGGAAGTGAGAAAGAGGAAGAGAGAGGTACAAAGAGAGAGGGAGGGAGAGAGAGAGAGAGAGAGAGGAGAGAGAGAGAGAGAGGAGAGTGGGTAAGAGAGAGAGAGTGAGGAGGAGAGAGGTGAGAGTGGGGAAGAGAGAGAGAGAGAGAGGGGAAGAGAAAGGAGAGGGTGAAAGAGAGAGAGGAGAGGGAGAGGAAGAGAGTGAGGATAGAGAGTGAGGGAGAAAGACATGATGAGAGAGAGAAAGAGGAGAGAGTGAGGAAGAGAGAGAGAGAGAAAGAGAGAGGAGAGAGAGAGGAAAGAGTGGGGAAGAGAGAGAGAGAGAGAGTGGGGAAAAGAAAGGAGAGGGTGAAAGAGAGAGAGAAAGAGGAGAGAGTGAGGAAGAGAGATATGATGAGAGAGAGGAGAGAGTGAGGAAGAGAGAGAGGAGAGAGTGAGGAAGAGAGAGGAGAGAGGAGAGAGAGAGAGGAGAGAGAGAAAAGAGTGGGGAAGAGAGAGAGAGAGAGAGTGAGGAAGAGAAAGGAGAGCGTGAAAGAGAGAGAGGAAGAGAGGGGGAGGATAGAGAGTGAGGGAGAAAGATATGATGAGAGAGAGAATGAGTGAGGAAGAGAGAGAGAAAGAGGAGAGAGTCAGGAAGAGAGAGAGAGAGAGAGAAAGAGAGAGGAGAGAGTAGGGGAGAGAGAGAGGAAGAGAAAGGAGAGCGTGAAATAGAGAGGGAGAGAGGGA